>NC_092809.1:156651450-156855755 GCF_040954645.1 Diabrotica undecimpunctata
TTTTTATATTTAAAACCTCGCAATCATTCCGATAGATAATCCAAGCATTTACGACGCTTATATCCAGAAGATAGGAAAATATTGAATAATACCATCGCTTAGTTTTTACACGGCGCTTTGTAAAGACCCATTAGCACATTGGCTTTATCTACCCCACCCATGTGCTTGTTGTAGTTTGTTATTACAGACGGACATACAATATCTATTTTCATTTTAGCAGTTTTGCAGTACCTTTTTCCTGAACTCGTTGGCTCGACTCCATAGGCTGTGCCACCAAGTAACACACATTTATTGTCAACCCATTTGATAACGATGACACCATTCTCTTTGTCAGCCTTATAGTCATACGTTCCCTTTCCTTGCTTTTTCAAAATCTTGTCACTGTCAATTGAGCAACCTCCATTTTTATCAGCTCGTAAAGTGCCTAAACTCAAGATTTTCATTGAATTTTTCAAATAAGAAAAAAGAGCAAGGCCAGAAAAATAGTTATCAAAATATACTATGCTGTTATAAGGCTCATGGAGAGACTTGCATAGGGAAATAACGACACTGGCTCCAACACCCAATGAATCCTCTTTTTCTCTTAGTTCATTGCGAATTCCTTTTAGTTCGGGAAAAGTAGTTGAACCTTGGTAAGGTATAAAATCTAATATATATACAGAGACTCCAGCAATCACGAAAAATTTATAACCCCATTTGTGGGGTTTGTTTTTTATGTATTGCCGTCTGCACGTGTTCCTGTATACGCCACCATCGTCTCATCAATAGAGTAGTCATTTTCAAGATGAAATTTCCGACAATTCTGACGAATTTTCTCAATAAGAGGTCGTATCTTGACAAATCTGTCTTTGGTAGCCGGTGTAACAAGGCTGTTGTCATTGAAATGGATATAACGTCTAAGTAATTTGAATCGTTTTACTGGCATAATACTAGCAATTTGTACGACTCTAGTACCAGCTGCCCAATAGTCTTCATATGCCGCTAGTTTTATTATTCCCAATATAAGAAGAATAGAAATAAAGTAATTTCTTTATGACTAGTATTAATGCTGGCTCCCCTCTCTTGAGTATCGTAAAGATTTGTTTGCTCTACTATTTTATGAAAAATATCAAATGGAAAAAATTTCGTGAAATATTCGAGTGGGGATAATATTTTTTCATTAGCATTTGCAATGAAACTTTCTCTATTTTCTACAGCTTTTATATCTTCTTTCAACCAATTATACGTAGGTTTGGACTTTTTCTTTTTTTTGCATGGCGGTTCACTCGAGCTGCCTGGGGTAGGTTCCACATCAGCAATGTTATATTCTTGAATGTGTTCATCGTGTTCTAATATGCTACGATCAGAATCACTGTCACCTGTAAAAGATATTTTATCAGATTGTATTCGACACCGATATAAAACTATTTTACCTGAAAACTGTAGTGATACCGGTTTCTGTATAGATTTAGAAACAGGCTCTTCGTCATCAGAAGTATCAGACCCATCAGATATTGTAGGATCTACTGGCGGCAATCTACACTTATTTTTTCCGTAAAAAGAGCCAGTTGGTATTTCTGTCAACAAATTTTCGATATCCATATTTACTGAAAATTAAAAAATCGTTATGTGGCAAAGTAACCAGATGGATACATTTGATTTTCAGATGCAATTCAATATCAAATACTACAAATAATGTATGTACATAATGGTAGAAACATTGAATAGTAGATCTGGAATAATAAAATCTTTCAAATCGTAAATAAACTTACCTAAAACAACACTCTCTGCAATCTGTGTTTACCATAACCTCAAACGTCACCTGTGACCCCCAAAACAAATTAATGAAACGAGTAGTTATTTTCAACTCTGTGTTTCACGACTGTTACCCCCTCTTCGACAAACAATGTAACCACTCGGTAACATCGTTCATTCGTATGTAAAAGGCAAGGAACGTGCTGCAGTGTACTTTGAAATCAGTACTACCATATGGTTACAATTCCCGATAAAGGGTTAACAGTAGTTTTTAATATTTCCTAAATAGTACGTAACATGCGTAAGAATTTGTTATCTACACTAACTATTACTGTCAATAACATAATGCAATGTAAAAGTGATTTGCATCTTAACTTATATAACATACTTACTTCTAACTATTTCATCCTAATTGAATGAAGAAAATTTTGATAAAAGTAATTTATTATGTAGTTTTAACTGTCTACAAGTGTAACGAGAACACGCTTTATCTTTGTCTGTATAGAAAAAAATCAATAGAATGTCTTAGGATTGGATTGTTTCAAAACGGATTTTCACAGGATCGACAGAAAATGTGATTTGTGTGTTTTTGCAAAAAGAATTTTTATGTGCTTTTTGTAATATAGCGATAGATTCGATATACTTGTAATTTTCATATCGACAAAATATTTTTTGCTATAAAATTAGTGGTGTATGGTTAGTAACAGATAGATAGAGATATATAATTAAAATTATTCTATTTCTTGTTACATTTTTTATATTGTCTATATTTTTAAAAAATTAGGATAAAATATTGTCATATCATAATAAGATAGTAGAAAAAATACGTATCTAATTACATTTTTTGTATTATATAAAATCTGTTAAGTCGGTTTATTCTTATATTAAAATAACTGATTGTAAATTTTGTTTCTTAACGAAAGTGTCTTTTGTGAGGTTATTATTTAGGACATCCTCTTCTGTTTCAGTAATTCTACTTTAGAAGTTCCTGCTTCCTCTATACCTTAGTAGAAAAAACTTTTATTTGTTTATGTAAAATGCGAATACCCTCTTCTACTAAAAAAATTACCAATAAAACATTTTCGTAACTCTTAGTTAAGTGTAGACTATTTGTTTGTCTGTTTGAAAATAAAATAGGAGATGAAGTACAAAAAATATGTTTGAGCTAGCGAAAATATCAAAATTCATCAACTTTCAAGATTTGTTTTCAGTTTTTCAAGTATTAGCAGAGTAAGGTGTAAGTCAAAATGTAATGGATCTAAAAGGTATCAAGAAATCATTACTTTACTGTACATACATCCATATTTACCAAAACCAGTACTTTAGAGGGTTGAATATTTTGGCCATATCTTAAGAAATGACAAATACTACAAAAACTTAAAATTGATAATAGAAGAAAAGATCAAAGAAAGGACAGCTCCTGATCATAGGCGTACTTCCCGGCTAAAGAACCTAGACGATGGTACGAAGTCAGCATAACCACTCTTTTTAGAAAACGTTAATAGCCAAAGTTCGTTGTAAATATAGTACCTACTTGAATAAGAATACTTTATTTTAACTATATTATAACCAAGTCTATTTGTCATTTATAACTCGGTTAAAATTCAACCATGGTCTCATTTCCGAGGATATTCATAAGGTAAAAATGTATGGATGATGCATAGAAAAAAAGAAAATTTAGAAACAAAAACACAGAATTATACAGACAAGAACATAAATTAATAAGAAACAGAATAAAAGAGGCTATGAAAAATTTGATGATGGAAACAGGCACTGAGATTGAGAATTAGAGAATTATTTGAAAAATCACGAACAAAAACACCGTACCGACTTATTGACAAAAATAATAATTTTATTATTAACCCAGATAAAATTAAATAAATATATATATATATATATATATATATATATATATATATATATATATATATATATATATATACTTGTCATTACTTCTCCTGTCCATTCTTGTTACTCTGCAGCATCTTCGCAGTCAGTCCATCTCTGTTGCTATTATCTTACTGCTGTTTTTCTTGGTTATAATCCAATTTTCAGCCTCATATGTCATAATACTTCGCACTAATGTTTTATAAATATGTGTTTTTTATATTTAGGTGTCTATCCCACCATACTGAGTTAAGTTGTCGGACTGCTGTTCTTGTTTGTCCTAATCTTTGCTTAATTTCTTCCTCTGTTTCTGCCTTTTTGTGGTTATAAACCCCAAGTGTTTGAATTTATCCTTTTCTTTGATTGTTACTTTGTCGTCAATCTGTAGATCTTCTATGTCTACTTCACTTGTATATGTTTTCGCGAGGTTAATATCTAGGCCAGCCTTGGTATATTCATCTTGTAGTTTCTTTATCATGTAGCTGAGGTCGTCTTGATCTGGTGCAATCACTACTTGATCGTCTGCAAAGCTTAACGGATATAGGTATTCGTTCCGTACCGGTACTCCCATGCCTTCGCATTTTCTTTTCCATGTAGTCAAGGCTTTCTCTAAGTATATTTTGAATAGGGTTGGAGATGTGGAACAACCCTGCAGGAGCCCTTTTGTTGTGGTGAAATCTCCTATGATTCTTGTTCCCATTTTAATGGACACTTTATTTTCTTTATACAGAGCTTTTGTAGCTTCTAAGAGTTCTGTCTGTATTTCTAATTTGTACATTGCCTTCTATAGTTCTGACCTTGGTACAGAATCATACGCCTTTCTCAGGTCCACAAATGCCAAATGTGTATCTCTATTTTTTGCTTTTTTCTTTTCCAACAGTTGTTTCATTGTGTATATGTGGTCCATGCATGATCTTCCTGCCGTGAAGCCTGCCTGATCCACCCCGATTTTGCCTTTTATCGCTTGCTCTATCTTTTTTCGCAGTATGTTCCCATGTAATCTTTCTATTGATGATATTACGCTTATTTCTCTGTAGATTTTGCATCGTTTTCTATCTTCTTTCTTAAATATAGATGTCATATATGCTTCGTCCCATTCCTTTTGGAGCTGTTCTCCATTTATGGCTTTCTGAAATATCCATTTTATCATCCTGTGTAATTTTTTTGAGCCGTACTTTATGAGCTCAGGTGAAATGTCTCCCGGTCCCGGTGCCTCCTTATTTTTGATTGCTTTTATGGCCGTTCTCATTTCCCTATCTTTTATATCTATTTCTTGTTGTAGGGATCTGCTTCGTCTTCGCCTATTTTCTTTTCCAATGAATTGTGGTATTTGTTCTGTTAACAGTTCCTTGTAATAGTTCTTTCATTCTTTGTCCTGTATATTTCCTAATTTAATTTTTTCTTTTGTGTTTTGTTTCAATCCTCTCAATACTTTCCACGACTCTGAAGTTCTTGTACCTCCTATGTATGTTTCAATATTTAAGCAGCTTCTTTCCCATTTTTCATTATTTTGTTGTGTTATTAGTTTTTTGACTTGTCTATCTTTTTCTCTATATTCTTTATAAACTTCATCGTTGTTTGTAGTCAGCCATTTTCTGTATAGTTGCTTTTTTTTCAATTATTCTTTTTGTTGGTTCATTTATTTCATAACAGTGCTGTTTATTTGTTAAATGTTCTTTCTCTCCAATGGCTTCGAATGCTGCTTGTTTTATACTCGCCTTTATGTGCTTATATATTTCTTCGATGTTGCCGTATCTGAATTCTATTAATTTTTGGTCTATACGTTGTTTGTATAGTTCGTTTATTGATTGTTCTTGGAGTAGTTCTATATTTTATTGTTTTTCTCTTATAGTGTTCAACGGTTTTTCTGTGAAGGGGGTCTACAGAAGGTAAACAAGTATAGACTAAATATATTGAAGATATTTTAATAGACACAAGGACGGAACTAACACAAATAGATAGCGAGAAAGCCGCAATAATGATAAAATATGAAGTTCAATATGCTAGAAACAGGGCACATAACGAGAGACTTGTAAAACTGGTATGGGAGGAGATTCCCATAGGCAAAAGACCACTCGGACGTCCCAGAATACGATGGAGAGATAACATTTAAGCAGATCTCCGGAAAATGAACATTCCATTTGACCCTAGGTTGATGGAAGACCGAACAAATTGGAAAAAAGTTGTACAGTCAGCCAAGACCCACCCAAGGTTGTAGCGCTACGTGATGATGATGATAAAGATTTCTAGCACATAAAAATCGTAGTTGAAAATAGCATTTTTCTTATTAAGCTGGTTTCAACGAAACATGTACTTTTGACATGTGATTTTATGTGGAAATTTAAAGAAATATCATGTTTTATGTTATATTATTAAACATAAATTTCTACCAAGTAGCCCCTAAGTAATTCCATAAGAAATATATTTAAAAAAATCATCTTTAATTATTTTATGTTAAATATTAACTATTTTGGCTAAAATTATATTATTAGTAAGGTAGGACATGCTGTTTTATTTTTTTTTTATAACTAAAAAATATATTTGTGTTATATATTATTATTAACTTAAATAGTTATGAAAATCAGATATGTCTATCTATCGAGTTCTAACCATAAAAAATGTATTGTTCACGTATTTTTTTAATCATAGATAAATAAACGTTAACACTGTTAATATGTGGCCAAGTTGTGTAAAATTTATGTCAAATATCTGTTGTAATATACTTCAAAGTTTTATCAAGTTTGATGTGGATTTATAGCATATTTGAGAAAGACTGCAGTTATTTTAAAATTGTAGAAACTTAGGTGAAATTAATAGGTAGATGCCTCTTTTATTTTTTTTAACACTCTTTGTTTTTACTGGTGATAGTATAAAATGTTTTTTCTTACATATATCAATAATATCTGGATATAAGACAAATTTTCATAATTTATATAAACAATAGGATTTATGCAATACGAAAGATTGGTAAACTAATAAAACAACCTTTAAGATATTTGAAAATGATTGTTTTTAGAATAAAAACAGTTCTGGAATGAAATACAGGCTTTGAAGTGATGGATAAGAAGTAGATAAAAGAAATTAGAAATGGAATTAAACAATTAAAAACAGATGTAAAACTAATGCCACGAACACTATAGACAGACTTTTAAAAATGATGGGGAGATAACGCAACAAAAAATATAAGAGAACAATAAAAAATTAATATTACATACATTAAAGAAGGAATAGCAAAAATAAAAGTAGGAAAATTAGATGATATAAACGATAAAGAGAGATTGATAAAGGGGTCCTTAAGAAGAAGGTTAAAAATGGCTATTAGCACTAACAAAGTAATCATGGAAAATATGTAATACTCGTATACCAAGGGACTGAGCAGAGAATATATTTGTACCAATACATAACAAAACGGATGAGCTGGCATGTTAAAATATAAAGTCTCCGACAAGAACTGAGGAAAAATTGACCAACGGTGAATAGTAAGTTCCTCAACATATAATAAAAATAGTAAACACTCTCATACCATTCATATACATCTCAAACACACTCAGTACAAGATGTGAGATCTTATAGAGGAGCAAATAAGGACACTGATTACTTACTACTAGTAACAAAATTAGAGATGAAAATAATCAAAACAAATATTAAGAAGGAAAGGAAAAGAAAAAACTGTGATATAGATAAATTAAAAACACAAGAGACAGAACAACAGTATAGAGAAGAAATAGGATAGAAACTTAGAAGACACAACAAAAGAGATTTTCAACAGAAATCGAAAGCATGGTTTGATGAAGAATTTTACAAAAAAAGTCAAATTAAAACCTAGCGAAGAATAAATATCTAGAGAATGGAAGACAACTAGAATAATACCGAACAGAAAAGCAAGAAGCCACGAAACTCTATAGAAGAATGAAGAAGGCATGGATCTCTGAACAAATATAGCAATTTTTATTAACATTAAGGTTTTTTACAATCTGTTTCATAATAAAAATAATAGTAGAATACTATTATTGTACAAATAGAAGTAAAATTTTGTCTTCACAATGTCAGAGAGATGTAAGGTCCAGTAGCCTAAGCATCAGAACAAAAATATTGGCTTGTTTACCGGTGGGATGCGCACATATACAGATACGTAACAAGAATACTGAAAGCGGCACAGATCGCGATGGCTGAGAGCTGTTGAAGGCGTAGCTTCCACTACTATAGACACTGTCAGAAACGATTTGGTAGGTCCAAGGGATCATATCGCTTCAATATCTTTGCTTGTTGGTTGTGGAGAAGATTGTATGCCAGTGTGTTAGGATGCAGGCGCAACCTGTTTTGATATTGTTCATAAATTCTTTTGCACTCTTCAGAGACTGTTAGTACCTGCAGATCTCTATGTAAGTCATCATTCTGGGTATACCAAGGGACATTAGCGAATGTTCTTAGAGTTTTTGATTGAAATCTTTGTATTTTCATAACATTTGATTTGGTATCTGATCCCCAGAGCTGCAAACTATATGACCAAATGGGTTTTATTGTATCAGCAGCTTGTTGTGGATCGATAGGTGTGAGTTTTGTCGCAGCATCCAGTTAAGTTTTCTGTATAAAGTTCCTAGTTGTAGTCTTTTAATTCATATATGTTTGGTCCATGTTAATCGTTTGTCCAGATGATTGCCTAGATATTTTACGTCATCCTTTTGGAGTAAAGGATATCCATCGAGGTTAACTTTTACACACATTTACCTCTTCTTAGAGTAAATGTAATATGTGTGGATTTTGAGGGATTTGAATAATAAAAAGAAACGAAAACTAGTATTAGTACGTCTTACAGTACGTAAGCTGAAAATTTCCTATATTTAGGAACACTAATTAACAACCTAAGATTATCCAAAGAAAACAGATATGTATGATCCTTACACCGCATTCTAATACAGAATAATATAGCATAATATACAGAAAGAGTCTATACAACAAAATTAAAAGTAATTCTAATAATATATGAATGCAAAAAATGGATCATGAAGCAACAAGGCCAAAACAAAATAGAGATATAGGAAAGGGAAATATTTTAAAATATTAATAGAGAAAAAATAGCATAGTGTAGATGGGAGTATTAATAAGTATATATATATATATATATATATATATATATATATATATATATATATATATATATATATATATATATATACATATATAATTAAGAATAGATGAAAAATCTCTCCAACAAGTTGCCACGGAAGTGCCACGGAAATCTCTGAGAATGGAAGTTTCACGTTTAATTAAATAAATATCATTAGCGATCCCAAAAAGGAAAAAAAGTAGTAGATGAAAAAGAAGGTAGAGGAGATAAATATGAAATATGAAAATTGAAAATGAATATGAAAATTTTACAAAATATCCTTGGACATTGTTGGTACGTGTATTTTTTTTATTAAATATCGTTCAAAATATACTTTTAGCAAAATGACTCAAACAAAAGTTTTACTTATTGTACCCCAAAAAATGTTTGCCCAAATAAAATATTTAATCTAAAAAATAGTGAATCAAGTATACTACAAAACATTCAAAATTGTTTCACTTTTTAAAATATATTTAAAAGTCTGAACGCAATGTTTCTCAAGTTTGTAGGAAATATGACACCCAATTTTAGGTTTAGGTAGTGTTATTGAAACTAAAAACGAACTAGAAACACCAACAAGTGATTGAAAGTAAGCAGTATTTAATTAAAAGTTCGAATGGCATTGTGGCAATTTTGGAAAAGGAGACTGTCCTATATTTCTGCTGTATTCGTGGACGACCTTTCCTTACATATCTGTTATTAAACTTTATTTTCGTATTGTTCCTTTTTGATTGCTTTCTTCCTTTTTCCAGATTTATAAAAACTTAAAAAAGGAACAAATAGAAATAAATCACTTAAATAGCAAATGAGTAAATTTGAAAGGTGTGCAGGGAATTATAAAAAAATACACATATATGTATAAGAAACTAAACGGGAATAAATACCGAAAAAGTAAGACTAAAATAATTTTCCAAAAATCGGGGGTCTTTGAGATGGCTTGGTTTAACTGACATCTCTACTCATATAATAAATGAAAGGAAAAAAACATAGTAAGCATAATAAATCTTGTATTTATGTGGGATTAAACCACAATTAATTTTAGTACAAATTACATTTTACGTCGGTTTTAAAGTGTCGATTTCCATTCCGAAAATCGTTTTTAGTCCGGTAAAATAAGGATGCAACCTCGGAATGAAAGATAATAAGCTGAAAATTTACATACGTCTTTATTTTGATGGTATAAAACTTACCTCAAAAGTCTCATATAATCACGTGTCCGCGACTTAAGATATTTAAGGTCAAAGGTCACGAAAATTAGTTTTCCGCAAATATCTCGTTTCCCTTACACTTTATGACATTTAACGTGGTAAGAAAAATTGTAGAATGGAAAATTCTCTTCAATTTTTGTCTGAAGTACTTTTATGTACCTTCAACCCTTCTTAAGATAGAGCGCAAAGAGTGGGGGACCGCTTACCTGTCTATACGGTAACGCGAAGTCAGCCAGTAGGATTCAATAAATAATAAGTTATATAGTTAATTATTCACTTAAAATACTATTATTATCATTAAATTTTTATTATTTATTATTTAATAAACTATATTTATAGATATTAATTATAAAATATATATTTTTTATATAATATTTATTTTATTTTTAACAAATATACAATATTAAATGAAATATTTCAAATGAACTTTAATGATATTTTTAACAGGTGTATATACGATAAATTAAGATCAAGTACAGAATTCAACAATAATCATTTTTATATTTAATTAAATACTGAAAAAATCATATTTATTATTTTTTTAAATTATATATTTATTTATTAATCCAATAATCGATTTATTAAAGTTACAAATATAATATATATTCTTTTATTATGTATGGTTAATATTTTTGTATTAATTTTCTTCTTCATCGTCTTCTTCTTCTTCTTCTTCTTCTTCTTCTTCTTCTTCCTCTGACTGCTCAATATCGGATTCATCATCATCATTCTCGTTTATTAAAGTATCAGAATAAAAATATTCAAGAATATCAGGTGCATATTCACTTTCTTCATTGAAATCATCTGAAGTTGATGAAGCGTTTAGACATGATTGTCCATTACACTGCCCACAAATTAAAGTACATTGCAATCCTGATTTCCTGCATCCGCAATTAGAACCACAACCTTTCTTGCAATTGCAAAATATTGTATTCAGCAGTTCTTCTGGTGCTGGCGGTAATAATGTTGTTATTGGTTCCAGAAATTCATTTTGCATTACCCAGCCGAATTCTTGGGGTTCTAAATCATTTCCCAACCAAATTTGGGTCTGGTAATAGACACGAATGATATGCTGACGAGCTGCTGCACTTGAAGGTGGAAGACTTGATAATTGCACTGGTTTGTTGAGTCTTGTTCATTTGATGAACTGGGTGTATCGAAAAGAGTCTATATCGTCTTCTGATGTTGGAGCATTATACGCTGCTAAGAAAATACGTACTCCATTTTCAAATAATTCTTGTACAGAGCAGTTTTTTTGTTGAAATAGTTGAGGTGACTGATGTAAATGGTGATTTTTTTCGAACATTTTAATAAACGATATTTTACCTTTCCTATAAATCGCAGAAGTCGTATCACATACTAAACGCGTGTAAAAATAAGATGTGTTTCTTAGAATGAGGGTATTGCGATTTGTATTTCGAGATATAATATTCGTAGTAATATGGACGAAAAGTATTTTATTTAATATTGTATGTTTGTTAAAAATAAAATAAATATTATATAAAAAATATATATTTTATAATTAATATCTATAAATATAGTTTCTTAAATAATAAATAATAAAAATTTAATGATAATAATAGTATTTAAAATGAATAATTAACTATATAACTTATTATTTATTGAATCCTACTGGCTGACTTCGCGTTACCGTATACACAGGTAAGCGGTCCCCCACTCTTTTAGCTCTATCTTAAGAAGGGTTAAAGGTACATAAAAGTACTTCAGACAAAAATTGAAGAGAATTTTCCATTCTACAATTTTTCTTACCACCTTAAATGTCATAAAGTATAAGGAAAACGAGATATTTGCAGAAAGCTCTTTTTCGTGACATTTGACCTTTAATATCTTAAGTCGCGGACACGTGATTATATGAAACTTTTGAGGTAAGTTTTATACCATCAAAATAAAGACGTACGCAAATTTTCAGCTTATTATCTTTCATTCCGAGGTTTGCCCCCTTTTTTGCCTTATTTTACTGGATTATTTCAAAAAGATTATTTTAAAATAAGGAGTTGTTATAACCTGTCATTGTTTATTAATAGGACTTTTCATCAACAAATAGTGCCAGCCATTTTTTTCGAACTGACCTTTTGTAAACAAACAGGTTAGGTTAGTAATATAAATAATATAGATAATTAATAACAACTCCCAAAGAAAGTCTAGTTATTGAAAAATATAAAGTGCCACAATTGGCAAAAATTTTTTTAATCGATTATTATTATGATACCTAGGAACAAAGAAGCGGTTTTGCTATGGAATATGTAAGAGTGGTACAGGCTCTAAATCATTTAAAGAAAGTACCTACATAATATATTATTTTATAAATTTTCTAAAGCTTTTATATCTTTATTAAATAAAAAATATTTATTTAATAAATATTTCTTTATAAATTTATAAACGTATGGTAAGAATAGGCAAAGTGGCCATGCTAAGGAATATTTTTATTCTCTTCAAGAAAATAAATAAAAAAATACACTATAAATTAACATACGATATCCTATATACTTAGCTACATATAAGGCAATTTTAATTTTCACTTGAATAGCTACGTTCAAGTGAAAGCAGGGGGCCACTTTGCTCGATGTAAAATACAAAATTTAAACTGAATTTGTATACTAAATGAAAGTGTATTTTCAAAATAAAAACATTATTGCCATCGTAGAAAAAGAAAGTTTTACACCGAGTTTATTTACAAACGTCACAAATAAAGTCATTGTCTTCTTCTTCACACCCAGCACAAGCTTTATGTGCCCATCGTAAACAGCCCGAACACTTTATAAATCATTTTTTTGAATAAAATCCTTTATAAAAAGGTATATAAAAAAAACCAGTTGGGCTATGTTGAATTGACAAAACGTTTTCGGAATAAGTATTCCATCATCAGTGTCCTAAAATAGTATTTAACCACTTAATTAAAAAGAACATGAAATAATTTAAGTTTTGACTAAGGTTAATGTAAAATGTGGTTAATACTTACTAGTTAATACATGGATGTAGCCACTAAATATGTGGGTAAAATCCCTTTAAAAATTATTAAATGAAATTTAGTTTACATTATGTCTAATGTACAGTTAAGATGTTAAAGTTATGTGATTATAGTTAAGATGTATTGGAAGAAAGGTTTTTAGAGTGAACTAAGGGAGATGAGTATTAGGTGAACTAATAATGAATATGGATTTTAATTATAGAAGTAAATTGGGGACGTGGGTTAGGAGAATAGTTGGCGATGGAGAGGGAGAAAATCTCGATTGAATGAAACATGACGATTAAAATTGCGTTAATAAAGGGCCTTATATTAGAATCTTTTCATCACACCACTTGACACTGTATAGTTGGTTGCCTAACTATAATCACATAATTTTCTCACCACAATTCCATTTCACATACATAATTTATAACAATAACATTGATGGTTGATACTGTTATAATTTTATTTTATTTCAACTTTCACAATTTTAAACAACGTTGGCTTCTGTCTTAAATAGACATATAAAGTCACACTGACTGCTCTGTCATAACTTCCGTCATAACCTGCCAAGATTGTCATTTCAATCAGTTGCTTTGATAAAGTCCTCGTAGACATACCCTCTCAGGACTTGCAACTTAATGTAGAGTCATATGTCACTATGTTACCAATCCAACGGTAACTTTAACATCTTAACTGTAAATTAGACATAATGTAAACTAAATTTCATTTAATAATTTTTAAAGGGTTTTTACCCACATATTTAGTGGCTACATCCATGTATTAACTAGTAAGTATTAACCACATTTTACATTAACCTTAGCCAAAACTTAAATTATTTCATGTTCTTTTTAATTAAGTGGTTAAATACTATTTTAGGACACTGATGATGGAATACTTATTCCGAAAACGTTTTGTCAATTCAACATAGCCCAACTGGGTTTTTTTATATACCTTTTTATAAAGGATTTTATTTAAAAAATTTTTAATATATCGTATACAGCCAAATACAGGAACTTTGTTTCCTTGTGGACTTTATAAATCCTTTACTTTTCCTTGACTTGGATTATAAGTCTCCGTAGAAAAGTCAATCAATATCACTCACGTCACTGTTCTAGTCATTAAATAAAGCACGATTCGCTTATTGCGATTTCGTTTTCTGCTTTCCTTTAAATTTTTCTTTGCTTCCTTCATTCCTCTTGTTGCTCTGCTTTCCTTTTTTAGTTCCAGCTTTATTTTCTTAAGCCTTTCCTTTTCTTCTTTTTCTGCTTTTGCAGCTACTAATTCCATCTTAAAAGGGCTTGGAGTCAAAACTGCAGCTGTTCCTTTTTTCGCCTATTTTCTGGTTTGATAATATTTGCTTTGGGAATTGGAACAATATCCTGTGGGCTTACAGCAAAAGTATAGTGCCCCTTGCCCTTGGAGTTGCTGATTAAATCACGTGAAGTACTGAAAAAGTGGATTGGGCTGGAATGTTGAAGTACTTGGCTTTGGCGAGTCTTTAGACATTAGAACGAATGTAGAGTTTGGATCTCTAGATCCTACAGTGACATTTTGTCTGTGATCATTGAAAAACATAGGAACTAAAGCGTTGGATGCAGAGGTTGCTGGTCGAAAATCTATCTCTCCAGAGGCAGGTTCTCTTTACTTGTAAGTGGTGTCTCTTGACAGCGAGGAATATTTTGTTGCGAATCTGCCAAATCTTTTCCTGGAACTACAACAGAAGTTTTCTCTTGGTATTCAACACCCAGTTCTTGATTTTCAGCTTCTTGAAGAAGGGTAGAATCTTGCACGGAAATTTCTGTGGTCATGGCTGCAGCAAAATCCACGTCAGTAAACTTCTGTTTGTTTATAGGATCTATAGGAACACATTTTTCAAACCCCTTTACCGCAATAGTTGGAAATGCCTCTCCAAGAAGTTTAGATACCTGATACTGTGTCACTAATCTACCAGGATTATTACACAAGAATCGTTCGATCGCTTGGACATAATAAGTATTGAAGGACTCCATTAAAAAAACATCGAGTGGCTGCAGCTTATGACTACAAGGAGAGGAATGCAAACTACAGTTGTGTGATTATCTCTAGACCTCTCAATGAAATCTAGATGTTTTGTATGGGTGGAATGTCCATTAAGTATGAGAAAAACTGGGTCGTCTTTGGATAGCTGTCGCAAACTTCAAGAAATGGTCAAACCATTGTGTGA
Organism: Diabrotica undecimpunctata; assembly: GCF_040954645.1. Taxonomy (NCBI): domain Eukaryota; kingdom Metazoa; phylum Arthropoda; class Insecta; order Coleoptera; family Chrysomelidae; genus Diabrotica; species Diabrotica undecimpunctata. The sequence continues at coordinate 156,666,561 of NC_092809.1, forward strand.
AAATCTCAGTTTGCCTCCACCTTGAAGAATGACAAACAAAAGCTATTCCAGGTATTGAAGTTCCACTTTCATGCTCCACCGCTGTCTATGGACGATGATAAAAGGAAGAATAAAAACTTCCCATAAAAACCCCAGGTGACATAGAAATTAGAAATTTGCTGAGAACACCTCTCTCTGCAGACGTAAGAGATCCGACTTGCCGTCACCTTTTTAGAGCAAAAACCTTTAAAGACTTTGACTGGACAGTCATAAGTTCAGTTTTATCAACATTGCTCTATGAGGAGGATACAAGTGATGTTTTGAACATCCTCCAAAATGTCAAAAAACTTGGTTATATTCGTTTTGTTAAATGCTTGCGCCCTTGCTGCTGAAGTCGCCTCGAGGTTTTCTTAACACAAGCCCAGGATAGTGCTTTTTGAACCCAGTTACCCAATATTTTCCTGCTAATTTCGTTTCTTTATTGAAACCATGGGAGATGTTATTCCGTTCAGCCAGTTGGTAAGCAAGGCTGCACAAATCACTTACAGTAATTCCAAAAAAACGTACCTCCATCTCTAAGAGATTATTTACCAACTGCTGTTCTTGTTCTTCGTTGAAAACAGCTTGAAAATGGCCTAATACTTTTTAATTGTCAGTGGCGTCTTGATTTTAATTTAGTACGCGACCTTTTAGTGCGTTCCTAGGCACATCGTAAGTTTTAGCAGCCGTTTGATAAGGCATTCCGTCTTTCTTCACGGCATCTATTGCTCTTTGCATCGCTGCTGATGACTCTTCCTCTGATATTTTGACACCATTACTACACCTGAAAAAAAAACCTTTTTAGTATTACATGTAAAATGGCAGTAAAATATGAAACTAACACGGCGTTTTCACCTTAAATAAAACTACAATAATCGTATACAGTAATGTTAATTTATTGTATCATGTAAATACATAGTACAATCAGTGATCTTGGAATATAATTACTAGTCTACATTACTTGCCAAAATATATTTGTTGCAGGTGAAAACGCTATTATGCTGTTTGAAATGCTCAATAGTTTTGTAAATAACATACAATACTATTATTTTTCAATAAAAATATATTTTACTTTATGTCGGGCATAGTGGCCACAGACGTGCCTACTTTACCCTCTTCGCTGCCATTATATAAATGCCACACTACCGGCTAAACGAATCGAGCAAGGCGTTACACAGACACATCGTTTTGTAGCCTAAATACACCTCTTTTAAGACGTTACTATCATTTGCCTGTATTATGAATGAAATGTTGGTTGTAATAATTAATTAAATACACTTACCTTATATCAGGATGTTAAAAAACACTAAAATTGTCAATAACTTTTAAACAAATGATCAGAACAGCTTACATCTTTAATACAAGCAGCTGATGAAAAGTCCTATTGGCGCTTTTTCTTCCAAATTTGACAGGAGACTTACTTGGTTTCGATCTTGTAGGCAAATAGCTATGCTTTTAGTTGAACATTTTGAGGGTGATTAGAAACAGAGTTATTTTAATTAATATTTTTTTGAAAAATATGTGAAAACATCATATACGGTAGATTGGAAAAAAAAATATGGCTATTCAAGTTAATTTCATTCAAATCAAAAAAACTTCAAGAAAACTCTGTAAAAAAAGGTGTTTATAGGTTAAAAAGAAAAGAAAATGTGTGACTTTATATCCCTCTATTCCTTTACGACTATTTTAATGTGAATCGTGTCGTTTCTGACCGATACAATTAGGAGCAGTGCTCAAGAATATATTTTGTTATCTTTGCAATGACGTTTTATATTTATATAAAGTATACAGAGGTCATTGCTGCACTGTATTGATCAAGCGAAGCAATAAATATAAATAGAAAAATAATTTTCTTTTAAACGATAATAATTTATATTATTTCAGTAACACTACCTATTCCTGCTGATTTCGTAGGTGTATAGAAGAAGAAGTATAACTGTAGTGCCTGAACTAAACGTATCGTTTCTGCGAGTACCTACTAAAATATATTTTGGAAATCATTTAGGAAAATAGAAAAATAGTTTTGTTTTCGGTGTTTCAAAAACAATGTTGATATTGCAGAAGCATTTAAAACAATTTAGCTAACTAGTATTCAGACATAATAATAATAGTTGGATGTATTTAAAACGAGCTTAGAATTTGATTTAGACTGTTATACAACCATAAAGTTACGTAATTACGTTAATATTATTCCCAAAGACGAAATATATAAATCAAACATTCAAAATTCCACGAAAATACATCAATAAAACATTCAAACCTATCATATTTTATATTTGGAGGAAATGGACCTTTTTCATCTATTTTAACATCTACAGGGTGCCATAACTATTGGGACATAGACTAAGGACAGGTTATTTGGACCAAAATATGGCTATTGGGCCAAATATGCCTTAATAAAATGTTGCTGAGAAAAAAGATACAGGGTGTTAAAGTTAATTTTTGTTTTTCGTTTTTTACTAATAGTTTCCCTGTATATTTATAAATTGCTATCAACATTGACACAGAGGCATAATCTTAGACAAGAAATAGTATTTTATTTACAATTCCACTATCAAATACCAAACTAATAAACAAAGTTGCAACTAACGTAAGGTTTCCGTTTTGACGATAAATCAAAACTAAACACACTTTAACTTAAAAGAACTCACAAAAACTCAAACTAAATGTTCTACGTGGTCTCCTCCGATTTCTATGCCTTTTCTAATTCTTTTTCTAAAGGATTTTCGGACGTTAAAAAAATATTATTCTGTCCCCTTATAAGATTAGCTGCATTTTGAATGTATCTCCAAAGTTCGTCTCGTATATTAATTTCATTGGCATAAACTAAGGACTTCATATGTCCCCAAAAATAAAAATCTAGCGGATTGTACTCAGGACTTCTTGGTGGCCATTGAAAGTCACTGCCTCTGCCAATCCATCGTTGAGGAAATACGTCATTAAGATGATTTCTAACAGCTAATGAAAAATGAGGTGGCGCTCCATCCTGCATAAACCACATTTTTCTTCTTACATCCAGTGACAGATCATCTAAAATATCACTAAGAGTATTTTCCAAAAATAATAAATAAGAATCTCTATTTAAATTCGGAGGAAGAACATAAGGCCCTAGTAGTTGGTCGCCTATAATGCCACACCAAATATTCAATTTAAACTCATGCTGAAAATGTTTAGCTTTAATAGCATGCGGGTTTTCTTCTTCCCAATAATGACTATTTCGCCAATTAAAAACCCCTCGTCTGGTAAAAGTTGCTTCGTCGGTGAACATATTCTTAATAAAGTGTCTGTCATTGCGATGTTTATTCAGAATACGTTGGCAAAACTGTAACCGTCGTGGAAGATCTGTTGGAAGTAAATTTTGAACTGGAGTGAAGTGATAAGGATGGAGGTTCTCTTTTTTAGAATTCTAACAATAGACGACTGACTTACCCCTGTTGCTGATGATAGATGTCGTGAACTTATTTCAGGATTTTCATCTACTCGAACTAAAAGTTCATCTTCTTGATTAGGTGTGATTTGTTTCGGTCGACCACCGCGATTTTTAGTATGAAATGACCCAGTTTCACCTAAACTACGATATATTCTTGCAAAAGTTTTGTGATTTGGTTGCCTTCTGTTTGCGTATAACATTCCATACCTTCTGGCTGCCGAGCGACCGCAAAAATTTTCTTGTGCGTATACGCAAATCATATCTCGCATTTCTTCATTAGTAAAATGATTGTGACGAGGCATTTCAATCAAAAAAAGTAATGATTACTTTTAAAACATGCAACATTACACTACACTGTCACATCAAAAATAATTTACTGTGAACAAATGACATTTACCAACAACAATTATCTGACAGTCCAAAGCATACTTTTCATAAATGAAATAATATTTGAAATCCTTTTTTAAGACTCTAAGCAGTTCGACTGCGTTTTTATCGAAAACGGTTGAAATTATCATGTTTAAACAACAGTACAATTTTATGTAAAAATGATGTTTACGTCATATTTTCTAATAAAAATTACTAAAAAGTTTCATCAGAAAAAGTTTAGACTCAATTTGATCGTTAGGAATGATCCACGTGGCGCCATCTATGACAAAACGTAAAATTGTAAATAAAATACTATTTCTTGTCTAAGATTATGCCTATGTGCCAATTTTGATAGCAATTTATAAATATACAGGGAAACTATTAGCAAAAAACGAAAAACAAAAATTAACTTTAACACCCTGTATCTTTTTTCTCAACAACATTTTATTAAGGCATATTTGGCCCAATCGCCATATTTTGGTCCAAATAACCTGTCCTTAGTCTATGTCCCAATAGTTATGACTCACCCTGTATATATTAAAATTAAAAGGGAAAATCCCAGTGGTTGGCTGTATACCATAGTTTAAAAAAAAATCTGTGTATTATTAGCTGTAGTTAAATGAGAACTGGTGTAAAGAGTAATGTGTAATTTTACTTGCAACAGGTCTCTTTTTTACATATTTAAAGAGAAGAAGGAAAATCTGCATACAGACACCTGCGGCTCACCCAAGTAGAATTGCGTTCCTAATGCCCTAACAAAGTTGTGCCAGGACAAGATGCCCGAGGCGGTTAAAGTTTTGACGTTTTGTCCGTCATCACTCCGAGACGGTCGGCGTCCAACTAAAAGCCTCTCCTCTGTCACTCCAGATATCAGGATGAAAGAGTATAGTACCGGTTAAGGTAAACATCTCTTCTGATACCCTGCTATCACCTGATTCCCATTTTTTCTTCCATACATTCATCGGAAAAACCACACCTACACGAACCACCAAATACTTTTAACCTCCTACCTTAGCGAGGCTACCATATCTCTCGCGTCGTCTCTCTCTCATTCTCTCCGAAAACCAACCGAGGTGCTGCTTGCTCGTTTCTGAATTCTGTTATATGTTTTCTCTCTTCTCGTTCTTTTGAAGAGAGCAGCTTCGTGATAAATTTGTGAAATTTGTGGATCCATGTCTACTACCACTCATCATCATTCTTTTCACCATTTCTTTAACGGAATCAAACATTCTATACCTATATATTATATGTATAAACAAGATATAAACGTTAATTTTATATTTTGTTTATTAGTAATTAATATTAGTCAAATTTATATGCCTTGAAGACTTCAGTTAATGTATATTTTTATAGGTATATTTTTACCTTATCGACAACTATTAAATATTTTTACAATGCATCAACAATATTTCTGTATGCGGATTTTCTTACACTCTTAAGTTGCTTCAAAAGTTTGAATGTTAATCAATAGTTATTACTGTAATAAAATTACATTTTTCAATCAATCGAGTGAATTGTTCTTCAATAACAAGTTTGTCAATTAAATTTTTCTCAACCTCCATGGGTAAAATGAGGTAGGTATTCAATTTCAAATTTTGTATTTATGTTATAAGTAATCCTAATACTTAAATTTTAAGTAATTCCTTCAATTTCGTTAAATTTTACATTAAATACTTATAATTCATATAAATAATTCGTCAGCATTATCGAAAAACAAACTCTTAATAGTGTGTTTGATCCAATAGTCAAATTACCCCCTTATAATCTTGGTCTAATTTCATTAAATTGACATAACTACTAAATTTTCTCTCTACAATCGCCACTGTTTTCTGCTTTCGGATATTTTTTTGATACTTATGGCCACATTTTTATTCTATAAGCTAAAAATGAAGAAATGTAAAGTTGATAACTACTGATTAGGGATCCTTAAGAAATGTATTGCATGGGAACCCTTTCTTATATTTCTATGATATGATATCTATTCGGTTTTTCATATTTAGCTGACCAAAGGCCGACTTTTGTTAAAATAGTTTATTTTACTAGGTATAATTGTTAATAAATGTTCAAGAGAAAACAACAAAAACTGGATTATAATATAAAGTATTTTGAAAAAGAAAATTGTTAAGTATTTGTCTTGGTATCTTTTGACATTAGAATTGTATAATACTAGATCACGGCCAAGGAGGAGTGGCTTTCATGGTCAACCGAAGAATAAAACACCAGATTGTGAAATACTCAGCAGTGTCGGAAAGAGTAATATATGTTGTAATTAAACTGAATAAACGATATAGCTTACAGATAATACACTGCTATGCTCCAACTTCCACTGCGGATGACGAGTCAATAGAACAACTCTACGAAGATATAACACGAGCTAAAGACCTAGAAAAAACACACTATGTTATCATCACCGGAGATTTTAATGCAAAAATAGAGCGGTGATTACCAGGCGACTCAGACTACATAGGAAATTTTGGTATAGGCAACAGAAACACCAGAGGAGAGACTTTAGCAAATTACGTAAGTACCGAAACAATGCCTGAACACGTTCTATAAAAAACAAATACAAAGAAAGTGGACATGGCGTAGCCCTGACGGCCAAGTTGAGAATGAAATAGATTTTATCCTTTCCAGTAATAGATCAATATATAAAACATCGAGGTGCTGAACAAATTTAACACCGGCAGTGACCATAGACTAGTTCGTGCCGATATACGTATTAACGTAAAGAGAGAAAGACGAAAACTATTAAAAACAAACCCTTTACCGACGGCAGACATCCTAGCCAGTAATAAAGAGAAATACCAAGAGGAATTAGCACGGAAACTAGTAGCAAATACCTTTGAGCACAAGAATATAGATGAACTAGCTGAGAAAATAACTAAAGACATACAAACAGTCACTAAGAAACTTTGTTGCAGAATAAGAGAACAATAAGAACATGAAAGTACTAAAAACATGTAAATCCACTGGCAGGAATAAAATCATAAAGATAAAAGACGACCGTGGAACATTGTGCTCGCATAAGGAAGAGATCGTTAGAGAAATCCAAAAATTTTACGAGAAGCTGTATACTTCTACTATTCTGAACCCCGTAATACCAACAAAACATATCTTAAATGTGAGCTCAAGTATCTCCCTCAAATAATAACATCAGAAATTAGAGCCGCCCTAAAACAAATGAAAAATGCTAAAACACCAGGAGAAGATAAAATTACTTCAGAGAAGCTTAAAAAGGGAAGGCACTGCATTAGAAGAGGTAATGACAGCATAACTAAATAAATGCCTATTGAAAGGACAAATACCAAAAGCATGGAAAAATGAGGAAGTCATTCTACTCCATAAAAAAGGGTACGCCGCAAATATAGAAAACTACCGACCAATAAGCTTATTGTCACACCTTTACAAACTACTAACCCGAATAATAACAAATAGATTTACAGCTAAGCTAGATGCATACCAACCGGTGGAGCAAGCAGGCTTTCGTAAGGGTTTTAGCACTATCGATCACTTGCAAACAATCCGGACAGTTATTAAAAAAACAGTAGAGTACAACATACCACTACATCTGGCATTTGTCGATAATCAGAAAGCATTCGACAGTCTCGAGAAATGGGCTTTCTTAACAGCATTGGACGACGCCAGAGTAGATTCAAGATATGCTGTCCTTAAGAATATATACTATGTTGCTACTTTTCATGTAAAAATGGATGATGATCTGGAAACTATGAAAATAGACCTTGGCAAAGGTGTGAGACAAGGCGACACCATCTCACCCAAGTTATTTACTTTGGCATTAGAAAGGTACAAGTGTTGTACAACAAAATGGTCAAATTTAATCAAGTGCTTTAAAAAAAATGAAATAGATTCGAAATAATGGATATTGCAATATTGTTACTTAAATATATTCCTATTTTTAAACCAAATTCGAAATATTTGGTACATATTATATTACCAAATTTAACAATACATTTAAAATCACTAAGCTACTCTAAATCAATTTTATTTAAGTTATAAAAAATAGAGTAACTAAATAATATTAACGTGATTGCATTAGAGTCTAAGAAATATCAAAATCAATTGGAAACTAAGTTCAATATTTTTTAAGAAATGTTGCCAGCTGCAATTATTTCAATAAAGACGTATATGTATGTATGACATCAAATAAATGTTGAAATACAACAAAGTTTTAAATGTGTGTAAATATATGTTAGTTGACAGTAATCTAATATTGTAGAAGTATTTATTAGTACAGAATAAACGTATTTAATTTATCTAGTATTATTTTTTCCTCCTTCATTGAAGTGGCATCATTAAACTAAGAACCAATGTGGAAACGATAGAAGTGAACGGAGAGAACTGTAAGAGCAATGTGCATAAAAGACAGGCTTCATTATTCCATCATCACAATATTTAAGTTTCACCCGATCATTTCAAATCAAATATAAGATTAAAGCATTAAAACTTTCGTTCGATCATATTCTAATAATTTTCGACTTTAATTCACAAAAAAATGTGTTAATTACCTCGCCTCGCTAATGTTTATAATCAAACCATGGTCGTTGTTCCTTTTATGGTAAACTTCGTAAAGGTCATCAACTCGCCCCTCTTGACATCAGATATTAATGCTATCTAAAATCACCATTTTACTTACGCTTAAAAAATTGCTTTAAAAAAGACCCTGTCAATAATTAATGTAATTGTGTTTGAATGAAATATGAAATATCTGAAGGTAGGAGGTAGTGGTCACTGCCGCAAGTGGGTCGTCTACATGCTCTTACGTCTTTTGTTTTTTAGTCGACTTTTTTGTTTGAGGATGACATAGTCTATAACTGATTTTAAGTTTCTGGTTTCCTGAGTCCACGTATATTTATGAATGTTTCTGTGTTGGAAATATCCATTCATGATTCTGAGTCCATTCTGATCACATAATATATCTATTAACCTTTCTCCGTTATTGTTTGTATTATCTTCTCCATATCTACCTACTACTTTATCGTTGTTCTTTTTTCCGACTCTGCTGTTGAAGTCTCCCAAGAGTATTACTTCTCTTGTGTTACCCACCTTTGTGATTTCTTCATTTAGTTGTTTAAAAAAGTTATCTTTCACATTTACAATAGCATCGTCATTGATTGCATCTATGCCCAGAATGGTCAGTCTATATCCTTTTATACATATATTCATTTTTATCATTCTTTCGTTGATGCCTTCCCATGATGTGATGTATTTTCTAAAGCGACGGTGTATCATAATGGAGACTCCTTGTTGAGCTCTACGTTCTTTTGTGACTCCGGTGTAGAAATGATCGTATTTACCTAGTTTTTTCGATCATTGACCTTTCCGTTTGGTTTCCGTAATAATAGCTATGTCTATCTTTATTTTGTTTAGTTCTTCTAAGATTTCTGGAGCTTTCTTTGAGATCCTTTGGACATTCCATGTCGCAAAAATCATTTTTCTGTTCCGTAGCATTTTTCGTCGTCGTATATCAGTCCGGTTCAGAGGCTGGATTTTGGAGTTTTTAACCTTTACTATTTTTGACGAGTATCGAGTGGTTAACCCGATGCCCCAATCCCCAACTTGGAGGACCAGGGTTTGATTTTGGAGCTTTTCTTCTCCTAGACGGTTTGCTTTCACTGCAGCTTAAGAGTATCGTCTGCCCTACCTGTTGGTCCGCAGGTGGTATTTTATTTCCCACCTACCCGCCAGCTGATGCTGGTGGGGGCTTTCCCCTATCCGCCACCTGGGGACGCGCTCTCTAGGAGTTCCAGGCTCTCCCGAGAATGCTTATATTTTTCAAGACTTCAATAATGGACTCTTCCACTGTCTAAGCTTTGTGGAGACCATATGATGATCGGGTAAACCAGAACCCACTATAGCCATCTTTACTGAAAGAAACCTGTGTGAAGTAACAATTTATAACTTCCTATGCCTCTTAAGCCTCACTATTCTATGAAACGTACGAATATGGATAAAATGATAACTTTTAATGTAGAAATAATTTCAAAACTAAATAGCTAATGTAAAAAATCACAACATATAACGCAATCGAAAATTGAATTCCTATCATGATAAGTCGTAGGTATATTAGATGTAATGATTCTCCCTCTGTCCTTTAAACGATTTTCTCTCTTCACTCCTTAATAAATAATAACAAAGGAAGTGTTAAATCTTAACTTATCTTAAATAAAGATAAATTTTATATTGTCTTTTCATAAGTATACTAATTTTCTTTTCGACGTCGTGATTAAAGTTTAATAAACGGTATAAAAATTTTATTTAAGATATGTATATAATATCGTAAGGTTCTATTAAAATAATTACTTTAACCTCTGGTTTATATTAGTACGCCATCTCTTACCAGCAAGTCAATTTATTTAATATGATGAACTCTCGTCGGGAATTCAGTTCACGATTTAACGACAGCCACCTAGTTTTCCATTGGTCAGCATCTGCGTTTAGTTATTGATTTAACTTTAAATGTACTTCGCAAGTCTGCCAACTGTTGGAACACTATAAGCTTAGATAACCATGTGATATTTCCACTTCAAACGATCTAATTGTTGTAAATAGTAGTTTATATTAATTAGAAATAGCGATATCATGGCTGAGGGATCTTACGAATACGAGTGTATGAGAGCTGAACTATTGGGAATTGAAAAACCTGATTATGAGGAGTTTATGAAAAAAGCTAGGGAACAAGTAAAGAAAGAGATTGAAGAAGAGGAAGTAGATATAGAACATTTAAAGGTTAGTACATATTAAGTTATAATAAGAAATATTTTGGTCAATATTTCAATTATTTAAATTAAAAAATATTACGAAAACGTCATGGAAAACGTCACGTTTCAATGGAAAATATTTTTTTAATTTAACATAAGTATATCAGTTTTAGATTCATTATACCTAGGTATTTCATTTTGACGATAATAATTACAGTGAGTTTGGAGTCGCAACGCTGGAACACAAAGGACATTCATACGATATGTTATTTTTAAGTTACCTCTGTTCCAATACTGTCACAATTTTATTATTCTTCAATAATAATTTATGACTACATTATGCACAGGTTTTCCCCAAAGTGACACTGACGAGTTAACTTGGATTAATAAAGAATTAATTAATCTTGCCAAGAAAACAGTTTTATTTTTACTTTCTTACGTGGTGTTTTAGATATTATAGTGAGATTTATACATAAGATTGGCCATACAGGGTGTTTCAAAAAAAGGTAACCCCGTCTCTAGGGTAGGTAAAAAACTGAAAAATAATTGGGGTTTGCTTAGTAAAAAATTTTTGTAACGCCATCCGTTTTCAAGATACAGGGCGTTGAAGAAAAAAAAAATTTAGGCATTTTTTACGATTTTGCCGAAACTACTGCCAACGTTGTAATGAAATTTTATACGAATATGTTTTGAAAGCTGATACATCCCATGAATTTGTTTTTATATCTGATTCTCATAGAGGGCGCTAGTTACACGGATCGTACTAAGTATTAGTCAATATAACTTTTTTAAGAGTATAATTATTAATCAAAATTTTAAGTAAACCTCAACACCATTCAATTTTACACGAAAAAGGTACTCTTGGTAAAGCTCGATACTGTGTACCGTTTTCAGAATATTTTGATTTGAAAATTATGAAGTAATAATTGATGCTGGTATAAAATAGTTAGTAATTAAACAAAACTCACAAGAAGAAAATGAAATTAATGACTAGGAACATAAAATAAAATTCAATTACAGTAAGTGTTCAAAATGCCCTCCGTTTTCGCGAATACACAAGTCTATTCTTTTTTCTAAAGATTCCATTAACCTGCTAAACGGTAGGGGATCAGTTATGATGTCATTAAATTGACGTTGAATTCTTTCTTCCAATTCTTGGCGTGAATTTACCTCTGTAGCATAGACTTTTTTCTTAATATACGACCAAACTGCGTAGTCCAAAGGGTTAAAATCGCATGACCGAGGAGGCCAATGAATCGGAGCTTCTGCACCTCTACCAATCCATCAATTCGGAAAATGATTACTCAACTAATTACGACGCCTTCTATCAAAGTGTGGTGGAGCTCCATCGTGCATAAAAAATAAAGATCTTCGCTCGTTTAGCGTTAAATCTTCTAATATCTCGAATAAGGAATTGTTTAAAAAATTAAGATACATATCACCATTTAAATTTCCAGGTAGAATATGATAACCTATTAATTTGTTACGTAAAGTTGCTGCCCAAACATTAACTTTAAATGAGTGTTGGTAATGTGATTCCCTTTTGACTCGTGGATTCGCATCACACCAGTAGTGTGCATTTTTGGAGTTAAACATACCTTGTCACGTAAAGGTGGCCTCGTCCGTAAAAAGAATGCATTTTAAAAAATTTGGATTGTGGGCTGTCCTTTGTTGCAATGTTTCACAAAAATCCACTCTAACCGGTAGATCATCTGGCAAGAACTCTTGGACTTGTCTATAATGATAAGGATGTAATTGCTGTTCTTTCAGTATACGCCAAGTACTTGAAGAAGAAGTATTTGTTTGTCTTGCTATATTCCTTACGCTGTTGGATCTTGATCAAGTAAATTTAAAATATTATTTTCTTTATTAATTGTTCTTGTTGTTCTTGGTCTACCAGAATTTATTTTATTTGGTCTCACATTCCCAGTTTTTCGACAACGTCTTTCAATGGCTCTAAATGTTTTTTTACTTGGAAAGTTTCTTCTAGGAAACTTTTCTGCATAACGTGTCACAGCTGCACTAGAACATCCTAAACATTCGCCTAAGGTTAATAACATGTCAGTGTATTCAACATTTGAGTACATTTTGATTTGATTTTACAAATAACAAGGTTTCAAAACTCTAATTATTGTTGATTTATCGTCATAACAATCAATAAATGTCAGATTTCCATGGCACACTTGGAGAAAATAGAGATATACCTATTAGAACTTTATCATTACTACCAGCATCAATTATTACTTCATAATTTTCAAATCAAAATATTCCGAAAACGGTACACAGTATCGAGTTGTACCAAGAGTACCTTTTTCGTGTAAAATTGAATGATGTTTAAGTTTACTTGAAATTTTGATTAATAATTACACTCTTAAAAAGTTATATTGACTAATACTTAGTACGATCCGTGTAACTAGCGCTCTCTATGAGAAACAGATATAAAAACAAATTCATGGGATGTATCAGCTTCCAAAACATATTAGTATAAAATTTCATTACAATGTTGCCAGTAGTTTCGGCAAAATCGTAAAAAATGCGTAATTTTTTTTTCTTCAACGCCCTGTATCTTGAAAACGGATGGCGTTACAAAAATTTTTTACTAAGCAAACCCCAATTATTTTTCAGTTTTTACCTACCCTAGAGACGGGGTTACCTTTTTTTGAAACACTTTGTATTTTATTTTAGGTGCTAGTTTGAAATTTCTATTTGAACGTAAAAATTAGGTACTATAATATAATTATAATACAGTAAATCATTAAAATTAATTAACAGATTTCTTTAATATTTTTACATTACCAACAGGTATATATTTTTCTTAACGTGAAATAATATTGCTAAACGATAAATTAAGGCAAATAATAATAGTTTGCCAAACAATTATGGAATATTAATTTAATCTATCTAAGATTGTCACTGTTAGATCATTACAAATGCAAATTTTAACTAATCTGCAAACACCAGACAAAGTGTTTAAGCTGAAATCATTGAAAATAATACCCTCTCATGTTAAAATGTAGTTTTAGATATTATTTTTCAAAGATTCCAGCCTGTTCCCATAGAAATATAGACAACACAACAATACAGACTCATGGGTTATATACCTAATAGGTATGAAAATCATGTGTCAGTGTTGGAGAATCAAAAAGGGACAGATTTTTGTGTTTATTTATGTTAAATAAAATAAATGTTAAAGCGGATACATCGTATTGATATCTAACATTTAAGCAATGTTCATAGATTGAAAACTCACTAATTTACTTATAAATTATGGATTTCCATTTCTTCCTCTTCTTTTGTGTCAGATTCGTTGTGCGGCCCGAGTCAGAGTTCTTCACTGTTATTATCAAAAGTTCACAATCTTTCTTCGTCTTTTTTTACATGATTGGACGAGTTATCTTTCGTTGCGTTTTTTATGGAATTGAATAAAAGTTGTTTGACATCCTTCAATTCAAAAGTTTCAATTCAATTTTGCCAAAGGCTGAACTGTCATTACAATTTAAAGTATTCCTGTACCAGTGGCGTACGATTGTCTAATATATTTAATTAAAATTATTATTTTGTGGAGTATTAAACTTAAACAGTTATTTCATAAAATTTATATTATTAATATTAACAAATGTTTTTAGTTATTTAATCAATATTATTCTAAAATTCTTAATTAAATACGAATGACGTCACAAATCTATTATGCAGCAATTATGAATAGCTTAAATTTATTCAAATATTATCACTTAATATTATTTTTTTAGGATGTAGACTTAGAAAAAGAAAGTATTACAAGGGTGACAGGAAGATTGGACGAACTAAACAATATCCTGAAAAAGACTCAATCAAAAATAAATCGAATGAAGGTAAGATTTTTTAAGAAATCAAAAATTATTTTTTACTCTTCTTTTTTCTTTTCTTTTCTTCTTCTTTTCTTTTTTCATTTTTCTAAGTAGTTTTCAATTTGATATTTCATCCATCCACAATATTAATAGTCATCATCATTTAACCCGGATCTATCCACTGCTGGATATAGGTCTCCCTCAGTCTTTTCCATGTATTTCTGTTTTGTGCTGTTTGCATCCAATTTTTGTCGATCCGTTTTATGTCATCAGACCATCTTGTTGGTGGACGACCTCTACTTCGATGTGCTTCTTGTCTCGGTCTCCACTGTATTATTCGCTGTGTCCATCTGTTATCCGACATTCTAGCTATGTGCCCCGTCCAGTTCCACTTAAGGGTCATAATTCTTTCAATGACATCTGTCACTCCTGTTCTCCGTCTTATTTCCTTGTTCGTGATCCGATCCCTACGAGAAATGCCTAACATCGATCGTTCCATGGCTCTTTGGGTAACACAAATTTTATTTCTTACTTTCTTGGTTAGTGTTAATGTCTCTGCACCATATGTAAGTACTGGCAACACGCACTGATTAAAGACTTTTCTTTTAAGACACATAGGCAGTTCTGATTTAAGAACATAGCTTAGCTTGCCGAATGCCACCCAAGTGAGTCCTATGCGACGGCTTAGTTCGCACGTTTGATTATCTCTTCCTATGCGTATCTCATGTCCTAAGTACTTACATGAGGTGGTTTCTTCAATATGCATGCCATTTACTGAAATCTTTTCGCTTAACACAAGATTTGTCATGATTTGTGTTTTTGTGTGGTTGATTTTCAATCCTACTTGTAGGGAGGCTAGGTATAGTTTCTCCAGTTGCGATACTGCATCATCGATTCTGTCAGCAAAAAGGACAATATCGTCAGCAAACCTCAAATGACTAAGCATTTCTCCATTGACATTAATTCCTTTTTCACTCAGATTTGCGTTCTTAAACATATGCTCCAATAATGTTGTAAACAATTTTGGCGAAATTGTGTCTCCCTGTTGCACTCCCCGTTTTATTTTAAATACGTTGGTCTTTTTATCTGCCAGTTTCACACTTGCTGTCCCATTTTGATAGATGTATTTTATCATGTTTATATAGCGATGATCTATACGGCACTCTGTTAAGGCTTTTAACATCTTTTGATGACTTATTGTGTCGAAAGCTTTTTCGTAGTCAACAAATATCATGACTAATGGCTTGTTATATTCAACACTCTTTTCTATTAAGTTCTTAATAACTTGTAAATGATCATTCGTGCCATATCCTGCTCTAAAACCTGCTTGCTCTCTTGGCTGATAGAAATCCACCTTACTTCCTAGCCTGTTGGTAATAACTCTTGTAAATAGCTTATATACTTGTGACAACAAGCTAATGGGGCGGTAGTTTCAAAGGTCGCTGATATCTCCCTTCTTATGAAGTAAGATGATTTCCGCGTTGTTCCACTGCGTCGGTGTTATCGCTTCGCACAGACATTTATTGAACAGTTTAGCAAGTGTCAGTAAGAGCTTATTTCCTCCTAGTTTTAGGCTTTCGGTCATTACCCTGTCTTCACCTGGGGATTTATTGTTCTTTATCACCCGAAGTGCATTTTTAATTTCGTCAACAGTTATGTTCAGCATTAATTCTGAGCCTTGATTCTCTATCTTTGGTAAGGGGCGTCTTTCATCGGATTCACTTGTTTCATAGAGTTGTCTGTAAAAGTCTTCCACTGTTTTTACTATTTCTTCTTTATCAGTCACAATGTCGTCTTGTTTATTTCTTAACTTATGTATGTTCTTTTTTCCTGTGGACATGTTGTGTCTTAGAACTTTCAGACTTCTATTTTTCTCTATCACCCTTGTCACCTCTCTCATGTTATGTTGCTGTATGTCTTTTCGGATTTCTTGGTTTATTGTTTTACTGAGTATAATAGAATATTATAGTATTCATAGTAGATTCGGAATTAGGACACAGATAACATGTAATGACGATTTATTTGCTTCAATAAAATTTGTTGTCTGTTTAACAATTTTCATTTCACCAAATGGCGGGGATTTATTATGAATCTCAAATTTTAAAGAAATTGAAATACGCAGACGGTTTCTTTAGATTAAGAACATGTAATTAATGTAGGTAAAGTGGCTCATCCAGCACAGGGCCAAAGATCTTCCTTAGGATTTTTCTTTCCCAAACACATAGTCTCTCTCCGTTTGCCTTTGTTATCGTCCACGTTTGGTTCCATACATCACAACGGGTCGTATGATTGTTTTATAGACCTGTATCTTCGTACGTCTTGTTAGTTGTTTCGATTTTGTAAGGTTTTGAAGGGCAAAAAGTCATCTGTTGCCGGCCTGGATTCTGTTGTTTATTTCTTGTGATCCGTTATTGTCTTCAGTTATTGTTGTCCCAAGATACTTGAATTCTCTAACGCGTCATCTTAAAGTTAAAGTCATCGATGGTGATGATCTGACCGATTCTGTCTCTGCTTTAATTATTGCGGCTCATATACATATATTTCGTCTTGTTTTCGTTGATTTGGAGCCCCATCTTCTCTTCTTCCTTCTCGAATCTCATAACAGTCTCCTTCATACTTAATCGTGTGTTTCCTATTAGATCGATATCGTCTGCAAATACCAGTAGTACTTTTGGTCCTTCACGATGAAATACTGTATTCGGTTTTTCGATTCTTGCATTTCTGATTATGTGTTCCAGAGCTAAGTTGAAGAGTTGTGGTGAAAGTGCATCTCCCTGTTTTAGTCAATTGTTTATTTCAAATGTCTCCGAGTATTGTTGTCCAACTCTCACCTTACATACCCTGCATACTCTATCAAATGCTTGTTTAAAATCTATGAACATCTGATGAAGCTCACGATCAAACTCCCAGCATTTTACCATTATCTGTTTTATTGTGAATATTTGGTCAATGGTAGAGCGGCCCGCTCTAAATCCGCATTAATAATCTCCAACGATTCCTTCTGTGTATGTTTTGGTTCTTTCTAGCAGGATGTTTGCAAGGATTTTGTAGGCGGTGTTTAGGAGTGTTATTCCCCGTTAGTTAGTACATTGCTTTTTGTTTCCTTTTTTGTGTATTGGTACAATAACCCCCTTTTTCCATTCATCTGGCATTGTTTCTTCTTGCCAAATGTCTTGAATCAGCTTGTATATAGAACTGTACAACACTTCTCCTCCATGTTTTAAGCAATCTGCGGGTTTACCATCGCTACCTGGTGTCTTATTATTTTTTTAAGTTTTTTAATTACCTGTATTACTTCTTCGTATGTCGGGTATTGGTTTTCTATTTCACCTGTATGTCTTGTGTACTATATATGGGCATAGTCAATTTTTATCCTTCGCTATGTGTACCACCAGTGGGCACATAACATTAAACTTTCAAAGTCGTGTGTACGTACGATGGCCATACTTAGCATTAGTTTAAATGGATGTATTTGTTGGCCTATTTTTGTGTCATATTTTGTAAAAAATATGACATAAAATACCAGTGTTTGTAAATAATTTATGTATTTCTTCGATAACAAGTAAATCACGATAACATATGTATTTCTTCGATACATTTATGGATTTGGTTAACTGCTATTAGGACCTTGTTGGTCGCTTCTTCACTAGTTGTTCCTACTGCTTGGATAGCTGTATCATCAGCAAAGGTGGCATATATAAACAATTGGGCTCCACGAGTATCATATCTAGGCCCAGCTTTAAAACAAAAAAAAATAACGATAGAAATAAGAAAATTATTTAATATGCTATAATTTTGAGATACGGATACACCAATTTTACGAAAAAAATACATGGCACACAGGAACCGGTACATTTTTTTTTTTTCAATTTCGGGCTGGCCTTTAAAGTGTACTTGCCCCAGTTTCATTTCAACTCTTTCCCGAACGTTTTTGATCTTGTTGAAAACCTTTTTTACTTGTTATTTGTAGATCTATTAAAAATAAAGCCTTTATTTTTTAGGCATCCTGCGGATCAGTAGCTGGCCTTCTTAAAACCAAAATAGGATCCTTTAGCGCACAATCTTCATTCGATGCAGAACATACTGATCCAAATGAACCGTCGTGCTCAAAAGTTACAAGAACTGAGGGAAGTGGTTCTAGTAGTCCAGAAGAAATTACATCACCAGAAAATCCTCAGTCTTCCGAAAATGGTAAATCCGTAAGAAAAAGTGAAATACAAAAAGCTTTAGATAAGGATCTGAGTGCTCTTGACGCAATGATCGAAAAGGCTGAAAATGCGCAAATTGCCATGAATCATCAAAATAAGCAGATGAAGAGATTTATTTAAAGTTGTTATTTTTAAGCTATAGTAGAGTTTTTAAATACTTAATTATTTAATTACGTTATCTGTAATATAACATATCTGCCAAAATAAACAATACCAAAATCTATACACTAAATAAGTGTTCATATAAGTAGCATGTATTCATTGTTTGATTTCTAGATAAATAATGTAACATAAAGCAAAATACCAGTAGATCTGCTGGATTTTTGCACATTGTCATCATTCTATTATGGGAAATAAACCAAAGCATGTAAGCAAACCTTATGTCGGTTAAAAGAATTAGAAAATGGTTAATATTACAATGGGTGTTTTTATACTTCTCTGTTATTTCATTTTGAAAATTGGGTATACATTTATGAACGTGTTTTTCCAATTTTTGGAGGCCTACGGTTGTCCACTAACATCTACAGTAAATAAAATTTTAAACCATAGTAATCAAAAATAAAAGTGTTTTCATTGCATATAAGCAAATACCTATATGGGTTATAATCTAAAAAAACTGAATAGAAATCTAACTTAAGGCTCCATCATATTGATCAGTTTGTTTATTAAGTGTTAAGTTTGGCTTTCAAAATTAATTAATTAATTACGTTGTTAATGTCAGTTTATAGGTTAGGATAAACATTATATTATTCGTCATTAGCTAATAAATAAATTCTTATCCTAATAAATCGAACACGAAGCTAATGGTTAGTCGGTATAACAACTGTTTGTTAAAAAATGTATATATTCAAAATACTAAAAAGGATTGAATACAGTTATTCGGGGTAACTTTGATCCACAGGGTCTAACTTTGCACCATTTACTTTTTTTGATATTAGTGTACGTTATAAGTAGTATTCTCGCTGTTAAAACTGTTTAATTTTGTTGACACAATACAACTGATATGTTGTATTGTGTCAACCTTGAGTTTTTATACGGTCTGTAAAGTGCTATGTTGTAAACAATAATTCAAAGTGATTACTTATAGCGATTCTGTCGAAAAAGTAAATATGCAGGGTATTTTAGTTATTTTATTAATGATTTAGGATCACTTTCGGTACATCAGAGCTTCAAGTTTCATTAAAATAACCCGGAATTGCAGCAAAAACTGGCCGGCCTGATAATTTATATGATTTCAGGCTAACTTTGCACCACATTGAAACTGGTTCAAAGTTACCCTGACGATTTAAAATTGCGGGAAAATTTATTTATTGAATTAAATTTTGTAATTTTGTATTTCATAATTTCCCGAAATGCCGAGAAAACAGATACATAGTCTACATACTGGTGTCCGTCGGTATGGAACTAAAAGCCGATAATACAGAGCAACACCTACAAACAGTACTAGAACAGGTTAAAAGTGGAATGCTGAGTGAAAGGCAGGCCTCAAAACAATACGATATCCCGCGTAATACAATTCGAAATAAATTAAAACGAAATCATTGAAAAAACGTAGGAAGACCTACAGTATTTTCTCAAGACGAAGAAAAGTCGATAGCCAAGCATGTTATTTCTTTAAGTGATAATGGAATTCCAATATCTTTGTTTGATGTGAGATGCATTGCACCTCACAGTCACCTCACCTCCAGTCGTCTGCGTAATTTGAGAGAGTGGTTTGGCTGTACCACTAATGAACTCTTTAGGTCAGCTGTAAACAAGGTCAGGTTGATGATTTCCAATCTCCGATAGGAGTGGCACAAGAAGAAGAAGAAGAAGAATCATTAAACAAAGTTACCTAAATTCTCAAGGGAGAAAAGTATCACAGTTTAAGAAAAATTTACCAGGCTGGGATTGGGGCCAATTATTTTTGGAGAGAAACCGCACAGAACTTGCTCAACGGTTTCAAACGAATATTTTGAGAAGGAGGGCTCAAGTAAATGAAGAAATAATAAGAAAGTTTTTTGATAACTTGGAGATAGAAATTTCTGATGTCGCACCCAACAATATTTACAATTACGATGAAACAGGGTTCCATGACGTTCCAACAAAAAGAAAACTTTTATTCGGAAGAAGGTGCAGGAATCCACAGAGAATCATAAATTGAACGAAATCTTGTTTTACCACTTTGTGTTGTACAAATGCAGATGGAGAGTTTCTACCTCTATATGTAATAATGAAAGGTAGTTTGAAGTGGTCGGATTGGATTTTTGGTGCTCCTAATGGTATGAAGTTGAACACCTCAAAATCGGGCTGGATTGAAAATTCTGTATTTGATGATTGATTTCAGACACATTTTCTACCGTACGCCAACAAAAACGAAGGTAGAAGGATCTTGATAGGCGACAACATGTCAGCACATATTTCAATAAAGACATTAACACTTGCAAGGGAATATAATGTTCGTTTAATATTTTCCCTCCAAACTCTACCCACTTACTGCAACCGCTGGATGTGGGGTATTTTGCCAGCCTTAAAACATATTGGCGCCAAATTTTAACCCAGTGGAGAGCGACCAAGGGAGGAAGAAAGACAGTAGCTATGCCAAAATCAATATTTTGCCAACTTCTCAAAGCAACTCTAGATCTCGGAAAGGACACTGCAGCTTGTAATCTCAAAAAGGAGCTTGAGTCTTCAGGAATTTATTCCACTGACAGAAACAAGGCATTGCTAAAACCTTCATTGTATGCTCGACCAATGGGTAAAATTAATGAAGACATTGGAAAAGAATTTAAATTATACGTAAAAAAGATTCGTGAAAATAATTTGCAAAACGTTACGAGGGCAAAAAAATTCTGTCTTCCAATAACTGTATTATTAAAACAGGAGTTCATTTACTAGCAATACTAGAAAATCTACACTAAGAGGTGGACCGAACCCACAAGATGTAACAAAACCACGAGGTGGACTAAAAATACGATGTGGACCAAAACCACGAGGTGGACCAAAAACACGAGGGAGTCATAGATCGCAAGGATCTATTACGAAGCAGAATACATACCTGCAGTTGAGGACAATGTGCAAGAAAATGAAGACGTTGACGAGGTAAATCAAGAACAGATGCTGGATTATGGAGATCTGCACGGTCAGCAAATTTTGGAAGAAACCAATATGACTGAAATTATAATCGAGGACTCAATTGGCTACGATTTCGACATTGACAATATGCCAGTAGATATTGTACTGGCAGAAAGGACAGAACAGGATCAAATCGTCAATAATGAAGATGAACACATAGTAAGTAGAATGAAGGAAAATAAAGTTAAAAATTGCAGTGAAGTAAACAAGAAATGCAAGACAGAACAGAACAACCTGGAAAATCAGCAGAAAAGGACTTCGCATTCCCATCAATCATTTTCCTTGGGTGAAATTCAAAGCAAGATGGATCTAGCAGAAGCTATTAATTTTAAAAATCAAGAAACATCTTCTGGATTGTGTTATTTTTGTACTTTTAATGTTTCTATGCATTCATTAGGTATAAAACGTAAGAAGTGCATAAGAATATTTCATTTGAGATGCATTGAAAATAACAAACTTTACAAATCAAATTCCAATATGTTTATTTGTGCCACTTGTTTAAATGTGAAAAACCTATCGAGTGAAAAATTTAATATTACTCTTGGTAAACTAACGAAGAATCTTTATTTATTATTGTTTTGTAGGACTTTAGTTTCCTAGTAAATATTTTTAAATTAGTTTTAGAGTACATATTGTTGAATCAACCCATGAACAGTCATATAAAATAGAATGGTAACCAGGCCTGGGCTAAACATTTTGTGCTGTGTAACAACTGAGTAATTTTTGTACATCAGAAGTAACCTAACTTTGAACCATGCCAAAAAAAATGTTTTCTTGATTATACTTGACACTGTTGCAAATTTTTAAGCTTGTAACACATTATCGAACTATACACAGTCATAATATAATATAAAAGGACAACTAAGGAGGTCAGTGTAAAAATAAATCAAAAAAATATTTAAAAAGTGGATCAAAATTACCCGGAATGACTGTATTTATATCAATCAATTGAATCAATCACCGACCATCGTCCTATGGCTGTCTTTGTTCGATGTTTGCTGTTGTGTATAGACAGAAGCCCTAAGTACATCGATTTAGTTTCTGTATGTAGAAAAGAGACGTAATATAAACAATAGTTCGTGGAGAATGTCATACTTTTGTGCAAAGATCTAGCGAGTGGACTGTTTTTAATTTTCATACAATATAGTCAACTTGACAGGTTTTACTATAGCATTAGTTTCCTCAAAATGATAATTCTAAACTGAATTAATGTGATTATTAGTTAAGTTATGTTTAAAATGTTTAGCGTAATAGTTTTTTAAATGAAAATACAATTTTTATATTTGGTAGTGTTTGTTCTGGCATATTAGAATATAAATATGTAAATGTTATTGGATTATAACATTATCCATCCTATAACATATAGGTTATTGGATAATGGATATGTACATGTATAAAATACACAATGCATTCCAATTAAAACGATTCTCCCTGATAGGTCCGTTAATATTGAGACTGTACGAAAATCACACAAACTTTAGTTTTCAGGAGCTACTATTTCTATTTAGAAATTACCTATTTTATTACCCAATAAAGGAAGAAGAAGAACAAGAAGAATTACCTATTTTCAATAACCTAGTCACAAAACCAACACTTATGTCAAAAATTTCAAACAGGAATAATAATTCGAAACTTTTATTTAAAAGTCAGGTTTTATTAAAGCCGGTGATATTTTTGACAATAAATTGATGTTGAAACATCAGGTAAATATAAAGTTTTACGGTTTTTTACATAGAACGAAACTTCTTAAAAAAAAATTGACGAGATGATGAAAAAATTTAAAATTGGTATCAGCGTAAAATTGGTTAATGTTGTAATGTAAATTTTGTGTTAATTCAGTTATGACAATTTGTTTGGGAAAGTATGTACTATTTCTTTTCATATTTTTACATTTAATATTTTTCTTTTAGTGTACTATAATGTTATCTAATTCAATGCTGTATCTTAACGACTTGGTTAAAATATATTGCATCCTGTTATTTCGTAAAATTGTTAAACTGACTATCTCATTTATTATGTTTTAAGTACGGAGAATTTGACTTCGTTTGTTATTTTTGTGTCGTTAATACACACAAGTGTACGGTTTCGTATTACGGTCACAATTAACTTAAATTATCGCCACTCAAAATCGCAATACAATAGAGTGATTTATGGGTATACCCTCTTGCTACCGACCACCTCGAAGCGTGGTCAGAGAATGGTTTCTGACGATCTCAAAATGACACTTCATCCCAAGACAGCAAACGAAACGCACCGTAAGTCTATATTCTTTGTACAGACAACAATAATGAGTACGACCAGTTAATTTCTTAATTTATTTACAGTTGTATTTGCTATTTTTCGCTAATTTATTTACAAACAAAATATTGCATTTTTTCTTCATTATTATTTATCTAATATCATTTAACCAGCGACCTCTTAAGTTTTATACAAAACACAATTATTATCTATTTATTAAAGTGAAAACTTTTATATATAGGCTCTACTATACGCCCAGTATACGTCCAATTATACGCCCAGATGAGAAAAATTTTAATTTGACGCTTTAATGAAATCGGGTAATCTGTAAGCCACTGAACAAACTATGGTGTATGCACTGTAAGTTGCATACATGTGGCGCTACTCGGTAATTATCTTTATTTATCTCCCCAAAAAAAGCAACACAATGCGGCGATTACCGCACCATTAGTTTGATGTCCCATATGCTAAAGTTTCCACGAAAAGTCAGTCACTGAGGTCTCAATCTGCCTACTCCTCAGTGTCGAGTGACACTGTCGACAGATAATTAGTTGATAGATAATATATTATCTAGACACAATCTGGCTTCTTGAAATCTGACTTGTTCTTTGCCATAATGGTCTATGTGTTGTTTATTTTTTCTTTTATTACTGTGGAAAAGATTCTTGCTATTGAAGACATTACCCTGATACCTCTTTTGTCACCTTTGGAATCTCCTCTTCTGTTCGATTTCATTGATTAACACTCGTATAAATAATACAATCCTTGCACCTCAGCATCCCTCTTGAGTCTTCTTGTATGGTTTGTGTTATCGAGAAGCTGGATGACCCCGATGTTCACGTGTTGGTGAAGTCTCTGCTCGTGACTTTTGGCAAATTTCAATATAGTTTGGTCCACAGTTTCCATCCCAAGATCTCTGTAGATATCGCTGTTTCTGATGTACCAGCGAGCATTTACAATATACTCAGCACTTTGTTTTCAAATCTTTTTATTATAATAATATTGCTTTTATTGGTACACCCCAAAGCTGAATACTATGTCCATACTGGTTTAATAATCTCTTTGTACAACAGTAATTTATTATATATTGGTAACTTGTTTTTTCTATCTAGCAGCCAATACATTTTTCTGTATTTGATTTCGGGAAGAACTCAAAATCTAATACAGAAAAATAAAGATAATTGGATAAAAAAATTAAAAAATTAAAATTAAATATATTTTGACATTAAGTGAAATTAAATATTTTTCGAAACCTAAAAGTTGTTTTCCAGGCCTGTTTATAAAAGTTTTCACTGCTGTCGGCACTCTCCACAGTGTAACATTAATTAATTTTTTTTTTTTTTATTTCGAAAATATGTGTCTCGACAGCTAATGGTCATTGACACAGGTACAATTTACATTCATATTTACATGGTTAATACTTTACGTTGGGTACAAATTAGTTACAATACATTTTTTATAAAATATTTTGTTTTAAATTAAACTGTATTTTCATAGTTGCTGCTGTTTGAGATAAGTATGTCTTTTAGGTTGTTACTAAGATTGTATTTTCTTCTGGCCGCTAGGTAGTGTTGACAGTCAAGAAGTACATGTGTTACGGAAGTCATGGTTTTGCAGTACTGGCACAAAATCTGATTACTGGAATTTATTAGGGGTCCATGTGTAAGGCGTGCCCTATTCTCAATCTTCGAATGATAGATTTTTCCTTTCTTTTCATTGGTGGGAGCTGGTGGTAGAAAATGTTTGGTTGTAGAACGCTTAACTTGGTATTGCTTCTTTTCCAATGATCATTTCAAAGGTCCATTATTTTATGTTTGAGTGTTCTTTTTAGACCTGATGATGTTTGAATATCTGTTGTAACGTTAAGAGAACATGCTTGTTTTGTTGCTTGATCGGCTTTTTCGTTACCTGGAATACCAACGTGTGATGAGACCCACAATATTGTTACTGTAATTCCATTAGTTTGAAGATAATTACATATACTCTGGATTTCTTGAACTATTGTACGTTTCTTATAAACTGCATGGGGGATAGAGAGTCCGTACAGATTACTATAGTTTTATCATCGTTGAGTGGAGTTTTCACCGCTTGTACTATTCCATATAGCTCAGCAGTATAAATACTGCAATTGCTGGAGAGTCGAAACAAGTTGACGGTGGTTGTAGTCGTTGTAACAGCACAGCCAACACCTTCTTCAGTCTTAGATGCGTCTGAGTAAAGGATCTTAGCGAAGTATATATATAATTTTGTTTAGCTGTTGAATTAAATTGGTCATTGATAAGACAGCTGTACGTTATACTAAGTTCAGCTGTTCGTTGATAATTTCAAATACGTATTCATTGATCATTCGTATCTTTTAGTAAATCTTACATTTACTGGTCGACAAACATACGACTGGTCTAATTTTTATCGATTTTCACAAAGCCTTTGACATAGTTGAGCTAAGCAAAATATTACCGGCGCTTAAAAAATGCAGGCTAGATTATAGATATACTAAATTATTATACAAAATATACCTGCAGGCAACAACCACTGTCAGATTACATACTAACAGTAATCGCATAAAAATAGAACGGGGGGTTAGACAAGGAGACTTAATGTCACCTAAACTTTTTAATACGGTGCTAGAACATGCTTTAAAGAATTTGGATTGGATGACAAAGGGAATAAAAATAGATGGAGAATATCTAAAGAACTTACGTTTCGCCGATGATATACTTATAATAGCTGAAGATCTAGGTATGGCAAGAGAGATGGTACAGGAGCTCGTTGTGGCTATAGAAAATGTAGGTTTAAATATAAATATCTCGAAAACAAAAATCATGACCAATTTGGTACCCAACCAGAACATCAGTATTGGTGGGAAAGAAATAGAACCAGTCTCGACGTACGGAGCAGAAACAGTTACCTTAACAAAAGCAGCAGCTACCAAACTGAGAGTCACGCAGAGAAGAATGGAGCGGTCCATGTTAGGAATAACTCTGCGAGACAGAATAACCAACGAAGACATCAGGAGAAGAACCGGAGTGACTGACATCATCGACAAGATAAAAGGAGATGGGCAGGACACATAGCCAGAATGACAGATGGGCGATGGACAAAGAGGTTATTGGAATGGAGGCCAAGGGTAGACAAGAGAAGTGTCGGTCGACCACCTACAAGATGGACTGACTATTTAAGAAGACTCAATAAAAACTGGATAAGAGCGGCGCAAGATAGACGTGGTTGGAAACATGAAGAAGAGGCCTATGTTCAGCAGTGGACTCTTGAGGCTGGATGATGATGATGATGATGAAACATACGACCTTCATTGCAAAATGTAAGTACTTTCTCGTCTGAAAAAACTAAGTACCTACTTCCAGAAATTCTGAAGTCGATAAATAAAATTTAAGCAAAACAATATGCGAGACTGTTTAGTTTCTTCTCTTAACTTATTTTTCTTTGTCTTTCTGAATTTTTAAATTTCCAGTCTTTGATACGCCAATATGCTGTTACTCGCGTTTCAGGACGTGTTTCCAATTGATGATCCCTTTCGCATTGAAAGAGTGGCACCTCATACTATCAGTTAAATCTTCATCTTGTGCGTCATTTGATGGACATTCTAAGGCAAATTTATTATAGCAGAAAATAGATATAACAAAAGTCACTCATATACATACAATAATGTAATTGAGACTTTCATAGTTAAGATAAATTGGCGTTGTATAAAAAAAATACCATTAAATCATGAGATATTAAAGAAATTTGGATTTTAAAATAATGGAATAAATCTTTATCGGAACGTGATATTTCATACATAATTCTAAAATAATTAAAATAATGTCAATATAAAGACAAAAACTGTGAACCGACATATTTGCTAATTTTAAAGTATAAAGAAGATTTACGATCAGCTCGTAAATGATTGCCAAACAAGCAGGGTTTGCTTGCTAAATTTTGTTTAAAAACAATAAATTAATCAAAATTATTGAACAATAAATAAATTATTTTATAGGTACTTAATACCTAATAAACATACACTGTAAGCAATTTTTAGTATCATTTGACCATTATCACATTACAAAAGAGCTTCGACATTTTTTTTTGTCTTTATAACGATCACTGTATAATTAAAAAAGTTTGTAAGTATTGCAATAAAGAAAAATAAATGACTAATCTATGTTTTTTTTTTATTTTTATTGTTTTTTTTTTAACCTAATCTTCTTCTTCTTCTTCTTCTAATGGCGCTACAACCCTTTGTGAGTCTTGGCCTGCTTAACAATGTTCTTCCATTCTGCCCTGTCGGATACTTTCCTTCGCCACTGCCTGATGTTCATGGTTTTAAGATCCCTCTCTACGTCGTCTATCCATCTTTTACGGGGCCTTCCTCTTGTTCTGTTTCGTTGGGGCTTCCATCTCTGGACTACTTTTACAGCTCGATTATCTGGCATTCTTTCTAGGTGACCAAGCCAGTTTAGTCTTTGTGATTTTTCAAATCTGACAATATCAGCGCTCTGCATTAGTTCTTAATACTTAATAATAATTTAATTTGTCATATCAATTTGCTATTCTAGTTGGGAATAAGCTAATCTTGTGGCTTATTCCCAACTAAAATAGTAAATTGATATGACAAAGTATTAATTTATAAAAGTAAAATAATAATATTCTTCTGTTTTATTCATTTTGTAAAGATTGTTTTTATTTTATACACTTTACCATTTACTTTATACACGAGCTGCTAACTACCATAATCTTTTCTCAGAAGGGTTTTCACACAATAAGGAAAGGCAACAACACCGTAATCTTTTTCCAGGGTATGCATAAACATCAACCGCTCTTTTCAAATAAAATGGCCTCGTAGATTTACAAAAGTTTTTATTTATTTATCAATTAAGTCTTTATTTGGCTCCAAATGTTTATTACTTGTGAATAAATATTTTTTCTATAAAAGTTTTCTTGCATTTCATTATTTTGTGCAAATCATTCAGGTAGATTGCACCCTCGAGGTAGACCGCATACTATAGTAGCACCTTTTTTTTAATATAGACAATTTAAATTTAACTTTAATGAAAAATAAAAATAAATATTAGTAATATATGGGTAAATATGAATAGTACTTTCAAGAACAGTGGTGGGCCCAACGGACCCGAGTTGCCCGGTTACGTAAGTAAAATGTGTTGCCCGGATAAGGGTTAAAAGATCTAAATGTATAGTATTGATGTAAGGCGAAGTGGTTGACACAAGATTGATTTTTACATTGAAATATGCTCTCCTGAAAACCAAAGTTAATATATTTCACGACTTTTTTACAGTTTCAAAGTCCACTCACAGTTTAAATGTACAAAATCAGCCCATTTAGGGTAACTCGTTTTAACTAGATAGATAAGGTTCTCCAATAAATATTAGTGTTAATATTTTATAAGAAAATTAATAATGGACTACAGATATTAGAAGATACGTTATAATTTTTGTGTAGCCCAAATTATAATAAAAATGTAGCCCAAGAGCGGGTAAACTGTTATTACTTTTATTCAACGAATATCTTTTTAAATAACGGCACAGTACATTTAACTGTCATAGTACTCCACTTAATCGAATTATACTCCGCCACGGGTTTGCTAATTTTTCTGTGCTTGCTTAATTGGAAGACACATAGACAGTAACCGCTCTCAAATTTATACGATCTTTGAAAGAAAGACACTCTAATAACATTGGGGGGGTTAAGCGTGATAATTTAGGATTTAAGCTGTAGAAGAATCGACTAAACCCCTCTAATGAATTGTCTCCACTCTGATAAAGGCTGTCATTATTGTAGAAGACGTCTGTCTCAATGTCCTTATCAATGCCTCTACAATTTTTAGGAGATACTTATCCCTGCGAGCGGGGCAAGGCTTACTGGTTCCACTAGTCTGGACTGACTGGTTCCGCCCTCGCGGATTTACAAGAGGGTAGGGAAATCTTTCTGGAAAGGAAGGGAACTAAGGACTTCTCGGTCTCAGGTCCTGCAAAGAGTGAGAGGCTATGGGCTTACGTTAGAAGCCGGAGCACTGCATAAGCGAAAGGTGTATCTCTTCTAGTCTCGACCTGTAACGGCTAGGAATAACAAAAACAAATTTCGAGTTTACGATGTATTAACTATACTGTACACTACAAAATATCAGTTAGGACCAAAAATGTTCGATCAGGCGCGAAGGGAGACGAGAAGAAACAAGCAAGGAATTAAAGGTCGGACAATTCCGTATTATTAGATATACCTTGGGTTAGTATATAGATCTTAGTTACCATCGCGTATCTAGGCTCTAGCTAGGGAATACGCCTCCAGTCTACAGGGATTTGAGATTGCGAACCTTTGAATCTCCAGTTGCCGACACTTATACGTCACACTATCCCGTCGAGTTAAATAACGCGTCCACTGTCTGCGTATCGTCCGATCTCCACACTATGGCGTGAAGCGTCTGGCGTGACCCCTTCCCACTAACGCTGCTGGCCCCCTTGTTCGCCTTTTTTATCAGTCCGTGTTCTCAATTTTCAGTCGTAGTACCAAGGTCGCGTTATTGTTTTTTTTGCTGACTGATCCCCGTGTTGTATTTCGGCGAAGGTCTATGTTTTGAAACGTGATTTAAACAACCTTGGTGGCCTGATATTTGAGACTCGTGTAATACATTTAAACTGGGTCGAGTTTTCAATCTTTGTTTAATGTAAAATGTTTACATTAATATGTTACCTACTAGCTATGAATTTATTTGTTCTTTAATCAATTTGGAATATGTAATAATTTCTTAAATAATTATTTCTCTTTACTAGGCTAATTGTCCCTTAATTTTTCCTTCTTTATTTCCTTGCTATATTTCCATTACAACACAAGATAATTAATTAAGTCTAAATCTTATTGTGTTTGAATGAATTTTGAATTTTGTTAGAAAATGCCTTTAAGGGATCAGAAAATCTCGCTCGTCGTTTTCTGTACAATATAGTACACAATGGTTAAAATAATGTTCGGCTGTTTTACCGTGAAGGATAAATCTGAAAAGTGGTTGTTGAAGGGAAGCTTTGTATTACTTTTTTCTCTATAATAAAGTGCTGAGGCGTGCATCACGGAAGTAGCGTCACGGTCAGCGGTTCTTCACATCGATTCACTACTCTCGATCAATTCGTTTCTAGTCATTATATATTTATTCTAAGCAGGTTTAAATTAAAAACTAACCATTTCCGGCTCGAACAGCAGAGCCAAACAAATATTACACACTCCATGTAATTGCCGAGGGCAAATACTTACCAGGTTTCCTCAAAGAAAAGTTCCGTTCCCTCCGGCCAAACTTCTGCACGACACTGGAGAAGAACTCCCTGATGAGTATTTTGAAATTCTTGAATCGACCCCCATCAAATATCGCAGTTAGCACTGCATACCAAAAACGCTAATTAAGAGCCGTTCCACTATATGGCTGGTAACCCCTGAAAGTACCTCCTTGGCACGCTTGGCAAAGTTCTCCCAAATTCCTCTTGTGCGCTCCAGAAACATCGCCCACACAGGCACGCCACCTTCTGACCTCCCTGTTCCTTAGTAGTACACTACTTCCCCAACCAATCATCACTCAACACGTTTCCCTCCGCCACTACTCCTTGAAAAAAAAAAGAGGAGAACCTCTTCCTTGAAGAAGCACTAGCGTAAACAAGGATAAAACTCTGGCACAATAGCTAATAAGCAAAATACAGACATTGAATGGGGAGTAAAAAATTTTAAAAAATGCCTCATTAAGCTCATCTCGCATGTAACTGACATTCAAAATCACCGATTGCTTCAAGCGTTGTTTCTAACTGTTCATTCTACACAAAAAGTTCTAGAGTTCTATTCTTCTAGAGAGGTTCTACATATTCTTGGTAAAAAATCGATTTTTTTTTTTCGTTTTCTTCCTGCTACGGGGTGTTTTATAAAACGTTTGAAAGCCAAGGGGTAGGAGTGATAAACCTTTTTTGCATGTTTTTTCCAATTTCAAAATTTAGTCTCTGAGGACTGGACTATATTTGATACTGTAAAGTGTAACAATGTAAATATTCAGCTAATTTGTACAAAGTATTAATTTTTTTACATATAAAATAAACTTTCATGTATCATTTCGTTTGTCAGATCGAATTGTAATTCTTGTTGAATATTATACAAAGAAATATATGATCAAAAATTGAAAACCCGCCAGGAAACGATTTTAAACAACATTCATCTGACTATCAATATGTCAAAATACAAATTAATTTTTAAGTTTAGACCAAATTCAAAACATTTTTTGTGTAATTTGCATTGAATATGAATAAATAAATAAATAAATAAAGTACAATATATGCATGTTTAAACTGCGTACCGCATTATCTGATAATATATCTTTTTCTGTACAGAATTTAGGTTATAGTATTATAGTGATGGATTATAAGATTCTCGTTAAAGGTGATTTTATTGCAGAATTAAATAGGATTAGAACAATAAAATGTTAAGTGACTGATTGTAGTATAAATGCATATTATTCTAAATTTTTCATTCGGTTGAACGTAATAACTGGTTGACAAGAATAGCAGTAAGATAGTTTTTTGCTTCTTATGGATATATATATATATATATATATATATATATATATATATATATATATATATATATATATATATATATATATATATATATATATATATATATTGTCGATCATCTGTTTCAATATTCACAAGAGGCAACTATATAATTATATAATTCTGTACAGTGGTATAAACGAAATAACACAAATATTTTTAATATTGTTGCTAGTAGAAGATGTTACTTGTATATAACAAAATTGTACTGTGCAATGTTGTTGCTATTGATTTTATCCATATTATGTATGCTGAATTAGAAATAAATAAGATGAAACAAATTTTTGTTGTATTTCTAGAATATAGGTAAACACATATCATAGGCATTATCAGAAAATACGAGAAAATTTTTGAAAAACCCAGCGACAGGTCAATTTTTGATTAAAGGGGGACACATTTTTCCTGTATTTGTGATTATTTTACTTTCACCTCTAAGCCAGGGTAGTAATCACACCAATATTTTTTAATAGCAATGTGGGTCAAATAAGACATTTTTTGAAAGCCCCTGCAATTCCATATACATGAGTCGTTAAATTTGTGGTCGATTTATTTGAAAAAAATAATAAATTTTAAAATAAATATTTTTAGCTGGTTACTTATTTCTTAGTTAATCAAATGGCGAAACTGATGACCTCCGGCGTCCATACAATGATAAAGGTTTGTTAGAAACGTTCTTTCACATTCCGAAGTATTTGCAGAGTGATTCGTAAGCATTCCTTGACGTAAATCTTCTAAAGATATCGGTGTTGTTCTATAGAGTTTACTTTTTAGGTGACTACAAAAAAAATCTAGAAGAGACAAATCTGGTGACCGAAGAGGCCAATCGATGCTGCCTCTCCTCCCAATCCAATGCCTTGAAATTCTGGTCTAAATATTGACGAACAAGTAAAGCATAATATGCAGGAGGAGCACCGTCCTGTTGAAAAATCAAATGATGTTCATCGTATTGTTGATAATTTTGAATGTCAGTCTAAGCAGAATTAATCAAGTCTTCCATTTATGTAAATACACTTCACCAAATTGCCAGGAAAAACAAACAGTCTCAACAGTCGTATCACCAACAGTATTACCAAAAATATCAGTAATACGTTTAATTTTTGCGGTTGCTGTGTAATCAAGTGCAATCATCGGTCACTGCTCGCTCACTGATTATTTTACAAAACTGTAAACAGCGCGGCGGTCATAATAATTATTTCCAATAAGTTTCTGCAATAAGAGTATTTTATGAGGATGAAGTTGTTCTTCTTTAAAATGGATTGGACGCTAGTTCAATTGATTCCAGATACAGCTGCTATTTTTGCTGTAATTTTTCAACTGTGCTGTAGTAAAATTGGTCAAACCGTCGCATCTTGCGGTAACAAATAGCTATTGATAGCAAATTTTTAATTCTCTCTACTGATGTCGGTAATATGAGACATGCCCTCGGAGACACGTGCCGCACATAAACAAAAATTTATTGTTACTATGCGTCACAGACTCGGGGAGACATGTGTCATTGCCATTCGTTTCAACTTGTTGGTGCTTGTCGCTGTATATATTCAGTTTCAGTTTATTGTAGTTCATTGAAGTGTGAGCAGTACTTGTTAAAATGTCGAAAAGGGCAAGATAATCAAGACAATCCACAACATATCTCCTCATTCCACAACATATCTCCTCAACTAATCAAAAATCCCTAGCGAATTGTTTTCTAGTACTCGTACAGAGTATATCGGAATAAAAGGAAAAAAACAGTTAACAATTGATTTCACGTATAGTGCGTCTGTGTATCCGCTGATACGTATTTCGCCCTAAAAGGGCTCTTCAGAACGGCAATTCACAGTCGCTCTGAACTTGAAAATAAATATTTTGTCTTAGGAAGCAACTCAAACATGGCTTCGTATGGACGCAAATAGCGACATCTGATATTAAAATCCGTAAACTAATTTTCGAAACCAAATTCAGATTTTTGCTTTAATCTGTGCCTTCTAAGAATTGCAAGGCAAAACAGACGTTGATAAAGATGTTATTAGAGACACGGGGAATCTAAAAATTGCATTCCACAACATATCTCCTCAACTAAGCAAAAATCCTTAGCGAATTGGTTTCTAGTACTTGTACAGACTATATCGGAATAAAAGGAATAAGACAGTTAAGATTTGATTTCACGTATAGTACTTCTGTGTATCCGCTTATACGTATTTCGCCCTAAAAGGGCAAATAGCTATTTGCGTCCATACGAAGCCATGTTAGAGTTGCTTTCTAAGACAGAAAAGATTTATTTTCATGTTCAGAGCGACTGTGAATAGCCGTTCTAAAGAGCCCTTTTAAAGAATCAGATTTTCCTTTCCGCTTTCTTATTGTTTGAAATATTTATCATCTTCGACTTTTCAAAACTCTATTAAAAGAATTTTTTAAGAACGTTATTTATATAAACTAACTGTTTGTGATAAAAATTCTTAATTTACGACAATTCTTAATTATTGACAATTTACGACAGTGACTATCATTACAACTACCTATCTAATACTTGTTTAAAAAAAAATGGTTTGAAACTATTGGCCCCCCATATTGTGTACAAGTAGATACGCCAAAGACCGCGTGCACTAGGAAAATTTTACCTGTCCTAATAAAGTACTCTTCCATGATATATTTACTGGTATGATGAATGACGAACCCCCTCGCACCATCAAAGCTGAAGCCGGTTTAACTAAAGCATGAATAGAACTGTTACATGTGATTTTTAAGGTGTGGATAATTGCACTCATTCACTGAAGGTTAACAATTGATACCACATGTTTTTGAAAACCAAGATATATAAATTTTAATATATTTATTAACATATTAAAAATAATATTTATTAATTTTATTTTTCAAAAAAGAAAATATTTTCGGTATTCACTTTTACAGTCTGTGGTGGTTTTTTTATTTTATTAGTAGAAGAAACTAATGCTAAACATCGTTTCTCTCTGGTTTTAGTTGGCGAGTTGCAGACTATAAATAGAGCGGTAATATTGTTATTATTTTTCTTTCTAGTAAATTCGTATCTTTGTAATGTCAGGTGTATTGTAATAGGTGTATGTTTTAGGTACGGGTACTTTTTTTGTGGTTTTGTGACCTGTGAGACATATAGATACGAATTCTAGAGTCGTATCTTGGGATACGTTTTTTTAGTTTGAGTTGATATTTTTGTGGTCTTTTATTATATAGTTTATTTAACCAAGCATTCGAGTTAATCCTTTTTATGTTTCGATATAAAACTCTGGCAAAATACCAGCAGTGTTCGATGGTGATGTATTTTTATTCATAACATGGTGTAATCATGATATGGTGTACGCAGAATGGAAAGTACCTGCCGCCACCTATTCTGAGTTAATGCTTTGTATGTCGACTTTGAGACTATGTTCTTTAAACAGCCTTGATAATTCGGATTTCATAGAGACAGACACAGAACAGGAACAACAACAAAATCAGAATGAAGAACAGATTAAGATAACATTAATCGAAGTAAAGAATGCCATAAAGACTTTAAAGAACAAAAAATCAGGGGGACCAGGAGGAATCGTTAATGAACTAATTAAGTACGGAACGGACAAACTACAAAGAATTATACACGAAATGTTCAGTAACGCTATAAACCTGAACGAAATACCAGAAGAATGGTCCAAAGCATATATAACCTCGATATATAAAAAGGGAGATAAGCAGAAATGCGGGAACTACAAAGGCATTAGTATGATAGCATGTATGGGCAGGTTATATGGAAAAATACTGAAAGAAAAACTGGAAAAATCTATCTCAAATAAAATCGGAGAAGATCAGGCGGGGTTCACGGCAGGAAGATCTTGCATAGACCACATTTATAGACTCCAACAATTAATTAAAAAAAATGGCAAAAAATAGACCAGTACACAGGGCATTCATAGATTTAAAAAAGGCATATGACACGGTCCAAAGAAAACAACTATGGAACACGGTGAAGGAAATCGAAATAACTCAGAGGTTAATAGAAGCCGTAAAAAACCTTTACAACAATAACAAGGTAATTACTATTTAAATGGGAATAAGCCACAATTAAAGGTTAAAATACGTTTATTGACGTTTCAATTTCCACTTCGGAAATCGTTCTCAAAATACAAACATTAGTGTTTGTATCTGTTTGGATGTAGTGTTTGGATGATCTGTCATCCATGATTTTTTCTTCATTAATCTATATGTCTTTCAGATCCAGATCAAAGCAAAGCAAGATCTTTCCGCAAAATCTTGCTGAAAAGTTTTCATTCGGGACATTTTATAAATTTTGATAAAATTGCCGCTGCGTTAAATGATTCAACTAAACACGCCTGTAATTTTGACCTGCAACAGGTCCTGTACGTTTCAACAGATCCGACAAATCCGGTTCTACTTGATAAAACGAAACTTGCTACTTATAATTTTACGATTTTCAATACTGGAAATAATATTGGTAAATGTTTCATGTGCACTGAGATTGAGGATTTACGTGGGCCCTCAGAAGTAGCGTCTTGCTTGTTTCACCATCTTAGGAGCCTCCCCCAAACATTTAAAAGTGTTAGACTATTCAATGACACTTGCGGTGTTCAGAACAAAAATCAATTTATTGCTGCCATGTTGCAAAACGAAATGCTCCAAAATATGAAGTTTATACAACACCTGACCTTACCTTTATTGATTGGAAACCCCTTGTAAAACTTATAATGGTTAATCGAACAAAGCTGAAGATGGAACTGTGATTAATTGGCGTGACATTAAGTGGATTCGTTATGAAAAAGGTAATCCTTTTGTGATGCACGTTAAAACCTATTTAGATGAAGAAGTATTTCACAAAATATTGATTGTTCCCCGTATGGGTCGAAGAGTTACGTCTACCATGGAAAATTGTTTAAAGCCTTTGTTTGAAGAAAAAAGAAAAATATCGGCTGCAAAACTTAAAACAAATCAGTAGTGCGGCAAATTTTCCCGACGATTGCAGAGCCTTCTATAGAGACTTAATTGGAGATCCAAATATTCAGGACCAGATGGTATTACCCGATATAAATGACCAGGAAGAGCAAGATTTTCGTTCAATATTTATTTTACAAGAAGTTTACACCGTTGTTTATTTATTACTTATTTTTATAAATTTTACTGTAGTTGTAATATTGTAGATAACCAGTATTCATTTTTCAATTTAAAATTTTGTTCCAAACGTAGCTACTTGCATTTTATTACGAAAAACCCTCCCCAGACGAATAATTTAAAGAACTATTTATTGTTCATATATCTAAAGTGTTTGTCAGTATTACTACCTAATATTTTAAAGAGAAACAATAATTCGATTTGAAAGACTTGATTTGATCGACAAGATTAAACTTAAAATTTCGTTTAATCGTACATATAAAACGGATTCCACTCCAGTTCACTACATATTGATGATTGTCAAGTTATATTGATGAGACCAGTTGTCAAAATTCCGACTTTTTATTAATATAATAGGTATATTAAGATTTTTCAAAGTATTATAAAGATTTTATTATATTTATCGTCGACTAACACTTCATATATAAAAGGGAAAATTAAATTTACTTCATTAGTGCAATTCTTTATTACGTACACAATCTGCGCGCGTCTACTTTAGAAATAGCAAACGTCAGGAAACGGCACAGTTTGCTTCAATCGTTTGTACCGGAAGGTGGCTGAAACCTTAAGTTATTTCATTGGCATTTCACGAAAAAAATATAAATAAAACCGTTTTGCCGTGTAATGGCTTTTCTGCGTTCGGTAACTAAGCAAAGTGTTTATAAAAAGTACGGTTTATTTTTCGATTCATTTCAAAATTTCGGAAAAATCAATTTAAATATCAGTCAAACCGCATTAAAATCAACAGCGGCAAGTAGTACCTTAGTGCAAAATGCAACAAACGCCGTCGACAGCCAATCTCCAAAGGACCCCCTTGACATTAGTTTTTCCGACCCTAAGGCAGCTTTCAAAAGCAAAACCAACTGGGAACTTATCAGGGCATATGTGGTGTATGCACTATGTTCATTCGAATATTTGGTTACCCATAATATGAAGGTAAGTTTTTAAAAACATAATGACTCCCAAATTCACACAAAACTTCATGCTAACGCGATATCTAAGTACGTACGCCGGTAGATCACCGGTATCTTATTTTTAAACTAACTGTTAACTGTTATGCAAAATTAGACTTGAAACTGTCATAAAATTTATCATAATATATTCCTCATAATCATAATTGTTCGCAAAATTTTGAGGAAGCACGCTTTAAAAAACGACAAAAATAGATGTATTACCAAATTATATAAATCATGAAATCGGTAATCAATTTTGTTACTCGAATATTACATTACATAATAAAAATATTTCAGACACAATTATTTGCAGCTCCGTTTCGTTTGTTGATGTTGGCAATGAAACCAGAATAACCTTCAATCGATTTTAGCGGCAGAGTTCGTATAACAGCAGTGGCGTGTCCCCAAAGACACATTAAATACTGCAGTTAGGCAGTGTTAGGTCAATAGCAATAATCTGATTGAAGGAAAGTTATAAAATATGATTACGAAATCCATTCAAAAAATATAAACCGACAACCCAAAAATAGCTTAAAAATTATTTTTTTTTGCGCAGAACCCTAATATTATTAATAATATTAATCCCCTTCACAGACATATGACTAACAATCTCCCACCATGTCTTCTTTTGTCTTGCTCTCAGGAATTTAACACTCAGCGTCTTCCTATTCAGTGATTCTGCGGTACTTTTATATAGATACTTAATGGAAATGTTCACAATAGTTATTATGCAACATACCTACAGTTTCATACAATATTTTTTCCGCTTTTATGCAAAAACAAAACTTTTTTATTTAACACAGTCCTCACTTCCCTGGAAATATCTGGTTTAACTGCTTTACACCTTTTTTTTATTTTTTGAAGTGCTTATTAACTTCCTCGTTTGGTATTTTGGTGATCATTGCTGGTACTTTTTCCGTTAATTCAAATGATTTTCTGGCAAATTTTTTATTTAATAAACTATCAATTTTTTTGCCATCGCTTTTTGACATGCTTTTCTTGAACTAGTATTTTATTATTTTCGTTCCGAATGCATCTTAGCTGAGTAAAACATTTTGCTTTCTTCGCTCTATTTGGCTATTTTATATTTCTTGATTTTATCCTCTTTAGGATCAAGTTGATTGTGTAGATTTTTATACACTTCTGCTTTAGCTTTTGCTACTGTACATTCACTTTCTTTTTATTGATCTTATAGTTTTGAAGATCTTTGTCCATATTTTAGTGCCTTTTTAGTGTCAATTCTCTCTTATTTTTTCTTGAACTTCGTTTGACCACTACCAGGTTTTTATTTTCAAACTTTTTTCTGAAGTTTTTTCAAGTAAGTAAGTATGTCAAATCACAGTATCTCCAAATTTTATTATAATTTCCTTTCATATTCCAGCTCGTTTTTTCTACTAGATACTTGAATCAACATTCTTTCCCATCTTTTAATATCCACCATTTGATTTATCATTATTGTCTCTGATGTTTTAGATTCGTTTCGCTTCTTACTTCAATGTCCAGTACAAGTAACTTATGTTGTCAGTCTCACTGACTATTACCGTACAGTCCTTACATTCAAGTGTATCTTATTTTCTTATCTAGAAATAATCTATTTGAGAATGATTTTGCCCACTTTGGTATACGATAAGTTGACTTTATCTCTTTCGAATGAATGTGTTAACAATCTCCATATCTAATCCCTTTCTTTCTTTCTCTCTGTAGCTTCACAACTCTTGGTGGGTCTTCTCTACCTATGTGACTTGCCTGTACCTACTTCAGTCAATAATATAATCTATTAGAATGTTATCTCTCCATCTGAGTCTAGGTCTGCCTATGGGTCTCCTGCTGATCTTCCATTTGATGAGCCAGGCTCTATACACATGTCCTTCCCACCTCAGTATCTGGGCTTTTATGATGATCATTTTATGATGTTTGGTTGATTATACAAGGTTTCCAGTTCTTCATTTGTTCTTATTCGATAGTTTCCTTTGGTTGTCCTATTAACTCTTTGGACATATATTTTTCTCAGTATTTTGTGATCAAAGTGTTGCTAATTCCAACAGATCATCTCCAGCATCATTTTTAGTTTTGAAACTTCCAGGTTTTGCTCCTCAATGTATTGTTTCATATTCTCTCTTGAATTGACACACATGTGTATTAAAAGCACCTCCTATTATAACTCTCTTTTCTGATGAAATATTCTCTTAGCTAGACAGACTTAAGCATACACACACATTTAACATGTGTGTATATGTGGTTACTTTCCATTATTAAGTATAACAATAAAGAGACCTAGTACTATTACTAGGTATAATAACTAATGATATCAATTAACATTTATATCCATGTTTAAAATGTTATTAAGTATTATTATTATTATTGATATTAAGTTGGCTGAATTATTCTAGTTTTTAGGATTATTCATTTTTAATAAGACTGTATAAATATAATGTATGGTTATTTTAGGCTTGATATTTAAATATCCAGGAAGATTAAAAAAAACCAATATCATAAGTATGTCTAATATCTGCCAGACCAAACCTTGCATAAAACATTTTTTATGGAATAATATTTGCAATTGTCTTTTGACATTTTATCAAGAAATATAAAACTT
This sequence comes from Diabrotica undecimpunctata, assembly GCF_040954645.1. Lineage (NCBI taxonomy): Eukaryota > Metazoa > Arthropoda > Insecta > Coleoptera > Chrysomelidae > Diabrotica > Diabrotica undecimpunctata. The sequence continues at coordinate 156,707,734 of NC_092809.1, forward strand.
ATTATTTTCAATGCCATGTATGAAATAAAATTGTTTGTAAAAGCAATTAAATTGTAGTACAGTTGAGGTTTGTGGTTAATAAACAGAATAAACAAGCATTTATTTTCTCTTATACAATGGATGTTTAAGTAATTATATTTTGAAATAACTGCAGAACTTTCCAGTTCTCTCATAACCCAATTAGCAAGTCTCGATGAAATTGTGAAATGAATTTCCATTGCTTCCTTTTTAGTACTTATTTTTATATCAAAAAATGCAAAATTGTGGGGAAATTTAAGATCATCTAAAAAATATTATACAAAACTAGCGTAAATGAACTAAATTATGTGAGCACTGCATTTGTTTAAACACTTAAAAAATCTATTTGAATAGAAAAAGCTTTCAAAGAACTCATTTGTCATAGACCTTTCCATACTGTGATCTGAATATTTTGTGTGGATAAGTACCATACATTCATGTTTCACTCCAAAACATTTAGACTTCCAAGAAAGCCTATTATCCGTTTTGTAGCCACACTCATTACTTAATCATATTCTAAAAGACTTGTCCTATATATTCTGGTGTTGACGAACAATTGGTCATCTATGTCCAGTGGGAACACCTGTGATTACTATGAATTCATGTTTTTAAATCTCTTTGCTTGCCTTTGGCACGGAATATTTTTTCATTAGCTTCTACTAGTTCTGGTCAGTAAAAGCAAGTTCTGGTCAGTATGTCCTGAACTCATAACAAAGATATTTTGTTATGATTTGCGAGTTTGCAAGGGACTGTTTGTAGTTCAAAGCTGTTATGGACTCACGTTGTACTTAGATTCTTTAGTACAGCTTGGCTGTCATGCAGTAAACATTTTGGCCAAATTAGTACTTTTTCTTGGCCACAAAAATTTGTTGCTAGTAGTTCTGATTAAAGATGTGAGTATTTCCTAGGGTTCTTGCTAGTCTAAATGCTAGGAGGCCTTTAAAAGATCTAATATTGAAGCATCGGAGAGAGTATGCAGCCTTGGCGGACACCTTTCCGGATTTCAAATTCATCCGTATATCGGTCTTGCTCAATCCTCACCTTTGCCATTTGGTTCCAGTATAGATTCTGAATAATTCTGATCTCCTTCTGGTCAATGTTGGCCCTATGTAGTAGTTCCATCATGATATCATGTTTAACATTGTCAAATGCCTTCTCGTAGTCGATGAAGGTGAGGTAGACATCTTTTCGTTGATCTAAACAGTTTTGTATTAAGGTGTTCAAACATAAAATTACCTCTCTTGTTCCTAGTCCTCCCTTAAAACCGAATTGTGTTGACCCGCTAAGTTCTTCTAGTATCTTGTACATTCTTGAGTGTAATATCCTAAGGAAGAGTTTCAGCAAGTGACTCATTAAACTGATTAAGCGGTCTTCATTGCATTTTGTGGCATTAGCTGTTTTTGGGATCATCACAAAGGATGACTGCAGCCGTTCTCGCGGAATGTAACCAGTATCATAAATTCTATTGAACAGCTTTACCAAGATTTCGATATTCTCCTCGTCTAGTAGTTTTATTGCTTCTATATTAATTTCATCTGGACCTGTTGCTTTATGCATCTTTGTGGTTCTAACTGCATATTCTATTTCACTTCGCATTATTGATGGCCCTGATAAGTTTTCGGAAGGAAGTTTGTGCGTTGGTTGTGTTGGTCTTCTGCGTATTCTTTCCACGCCATTGCTGGACATAGGTAATATACACTAAGGTAAGTGTGGCAACTGCGTTTTTCCAAGCCCACTGTCAGCAACAAGGCCGCTGACGTTTTAGTTTTAACTTTTAGTATCAATTAAGATTCTATTGCGTGTGCATCGAGGTAGTTAATTCTGCTACGTAAATTTACGTAAATAAAAACCTTGATAATACCATTTATTTATTTAAACCTTTTCTGGAGAAGTGTAAATAAACATTTTAAAACGATACTTTCGCTTTAACGGTTCCAATTGAAAATAAATGCGTAATTGCCTACAGCTAACATATTCTAAGGTGCCGATTATCGAGTTATCAGTCGCAGTGTAGGCTATCGCTTATTTGTGTGATGGGAAATTGACATAGACTCGAGAAAGCGCAGTTGTTACAGTTACCCCAATATATAGTACCTACGTCCAGCTGGAAAATCATAATACATTACGAATTACAATATAGTATTATAATACCATGCGGTCCATATGTATGGAATAAATTCATTTTTAGCGTTATTATGTACAGTAAAACCTCGATATAACGGACTACTTGGGGGGAGGGGGTGTCCGTTAAAGCCGAAAGTCCGTTATATAAAAATATGGTTAAAATAAATCAAAATACTTTTTTTTGAAAATATATATGTACACTGTAATTAGATATAATATATAAAAAATACAACATACAAACTAAATTCTATTTAAGTAATTGTCTTCGGACATTCGTCGTGAAGTGGCGTTGCTGTGGATATCGACGCGCTTGCTGTTGGTAATCCCGTTTTGAACAAGTTTCGTTTGCACTTTCCATGTTTGCTGTTTTTCTATGATTAACTCCCTAAAACAGTTTAACTATTGGATGAATAATCAATAAATGTTGTTAGATCGTCGAGATGCTATCTTACCTCTGATAACTTCATTTTTACCAGTCTTGTTTTGTCGTCTTGTTTGCTATCTTTACTTTCGTCCTCATTTTTAAGGTTCATAACTTCATCTGCTATTTCACTTTCAGTCATGATGTTATACCCAGGGTCACCTTTATCTACTTCTAGCGATTGTAAAACATCTTCCTCGGCTACATGTTCTCCGGCATTATTATGTATTGTCCTACAGAAATAGTAACTTTCAACCCTTCTAAATCTATGTCTGCATCTTGGCCATCAAACAAATTCTTCCAACCATTTTTTAATGTTTGCTCTTTCACCTTCTCCCATGCTGCAGCAAAGTTAAAAATTGTTGATTTTATATTGTAAGACCTTAAGTTTTGCAAGATACGTTGCGCTCTTGTATCTTCTGCATTATCTCTATCGTACAATACAACCATTACTTCGTCTAAAAACTTTCTGCGATATATTCGTTTGGCTGCCAAAATTATTCCCTGATCCATGGGTTAAATAAGCGATGTTGTATTTTTTGGCAAAAACATACACCTGAAGTTTTCATCTTCTGAACGTAGAATATTTTCAGAGGGGTGAGCAGGAGCGTTGTCTAAAAGCAATAAACATTTTACCTCTTCTGACGGTATTCCCAATTTCTTCTCTTGAAATTTTCTCACTGGAGCTACAATTTCTTTGAAAAACCAATTTTTGAAATATCTGAGGTGAACCATGCCTTCTTAGAACTATAGTATGAAAGGGGCATATGATGCATTATGTCTTTTAAAACTATAGGTTTGCGAGTTTTGCCAACCACTACAGGTGTCAATCTATGCGATCCATCAGCGTTAGCACAAAGCAGTGCCAAGATCCTGTCCTTGCTGATTTTTCTTCCAGAATCCGATTTTTCATATTTGGAGGCTTGTGCGCTTTCAGGAAAAGTACGCCATAACAAACCAGTTTCGTCAACATTGTAAATCTGAGATTATAATAGCATTTCGTTACCTTCTTGCTATATTTGCTACTAATTTTTTCCTAAAAGGTTCTGTTTCTTCTTTTGGTGCAGTTGAAACTTCGCAGTAAATGCTTTTATTCATGATTCCGTGCCTTTTACGAAAGCGCCAGAGCCATCCATCACTTGCTCTGAATGGTATGTCCATATGATTTGCTAATTTAATTGCAGCAAATTTCAATTCGACTGCTCGGACCAGAATCCCACTAGAACGTTGTTACATATACCATTTTAAGATTGCTTCTTCCAGTGAAGTTTCACGAGCCAATTTCATTCGTTTTCCAAGATTGCTATGCTCTCCTACATCACACACGAATGCAAATTTATTTATTTTGTATTTGTTTCTTTTATGTCCGAAAGTTTGCTTTTTTATGTCATATTGATTACATATATGAGACGCATGTCTAATATTAACAGTATGTTTTTATTTTTTTTACATTTGACCGGATTTTTTGTCCGTTATATCCGAAGTCCGTTAAATAGAGGTCCGTTATATCGAGGTTTTACTGTACTATCTGAAAAAAACCTGAAACAGGTCGATTTTTATTCTTAAATTGACAATATACAGTATGAAAATATTATCCCCTTCCCCCCTACACCCCCTTTGAATTATAACCATCCCCTCGAAAATTTTAAATAACAAAGGGGGTCGTGTGACACCTTATTAGAAAGGGATTTTAGTCCTCTGTTCAGCAATATAAAGTTTTTTGAGTTTGTGCAATCATAACTGAGAAAATTGATTTTTACAATTAATTAAATGTTCCACTTTATTCACTTCTTGACAATAACCGAGGCGATTTTGGAATTCTCGTACAACATTTTGTATGACCTGGGGGGTTATTTTGTTAGTTTCTTCCGTTATCCTAACTTTTAAATCAGCAGTATTGCCTGGTCTATTAAAATATACTTTCAAATATGTTTGTCCTGAAACTGACCTGAAACTGTCAGTTTCAGGACAAGCGAAGCAGTAACATCTCCAGAAGATGACAACCCCTAGTGTTGGCGAAAGGTCGAGAACTAATCTCGTAAGACAACGGCCTAACAGCCCGAACAAACAGTTTAACAAGTTACTCAAAAGGAGGTTTGTGAAATGTTTAATAATAAATACCCTGGTCAACAAGTTTCGCAGTCAACAGTTAGAAAAATTGAAAAAAGTTTCGTTATACTGGACATGTAAAAAATATTGAAAAACCAGGTAGAATTGTTAAATTGACTGATGAAAAAAAGTTAGATATACTTCTAGAGATTGAGGAAAATCCTCATAAGACAACTCGAAAAGTGGCCGCCGTCAATGATGTAAGTAAATCATTTATTTTGAGAGTTTTGCATAAAGAAAAAGTACCACCCTTACAAAGTTCAGTTGGTTCAGGAGGTAAATGAAGATGATCCCGATAAAAGGCAAGAATTCTGTGAAATGATGATGGGCAGAATGAACGCAGATTTGTAGTTCATAAACAAAATAGTTTTTTCTGATGAAGCAACGTTTCATTTAAACGGAACGGTTAACAAACTCAGAGAAAATCCTCACTGGGTGTGTGAGACTCACGCAATATCCTAAAAAAATTAACATTTGGGCTGGTATCATTAACAATAAAATTATTGGTCCTTATTTTTTTGAGGGCATAGTTGATAGTGAGGTTTATCTAGATTTTTGAACTTTTTAGTGCCTACATTACGAACATTTTTTCCTGATGTCAATCATCCAAATGAGATAGATCCATCTATTTAATACCAACAAGACAGAGCTGTTCCGCATTTTGCACGTATAGTTAGAAATTATTTAAACGAGGTTTTTCCCAATAGGTGGATTGGAAGACATGGAACGATCGAATGGCCGGCTAGATCCCAGATTTGACTCCTCTCGATTACTTCTTATGGGGTTATTTAAAATCTAAAGTATATTTTAATAGACCAAACAGTATCGCTGATTTAAAAGTTGGGGTAACGGAAGAAATTAACAAAATAACCCCCGAGGTCGTACAAAATGTTGTGCAATAATTCCAAAATCGTCTCGGCTATTGTCAAGAAGTGAATGGTGGTTATTTTAAACATTTAATTTAATTGAAAAATACATTCTAAATATGTGACATTATTATCTTCATTTAACCTAAAGTTTTGTGATAGAGACATTATAAAAATTTTACATCTTAAAAATCAATTTTCTCAGTTATGATTGCACCAAACTTAAAAAACTTTCTGAACAGAGGACTAAAATTCCTTTCTAATAAGGTGTCACACGACCCCCTTTGTTATTTAAAATTTTCGAGGGGGTGCTTATAATTCAAAGGGGGTGCTGGAAGGGGATAATATTTTCATACTGTAAATTGTCAATTTAAGAATAAAAATCGACCTGTTTCAGGTTTTTTTCAGATAAAAATAAATTTATTCCATACATATGGACCGCATGGTATAATACTAGTGAAGAGTTCAAACGAAGAATAAGGCCGATGATGACACCGGGATCTTTGAGATTGAGCCACTAAGTTTAAACAACACCAACTATTTCGAACGGCAGTAATTAAATCTTTGATTGGACAATACGCAATATTTTGACCAAATTGCCATTTCTGTTTGAAAATCATCATTTTGAAGAATTTATTTGAAATTTTATTGAAATAAATTGTGTAAATTGTAAAGTATTTTTGGAACATTACTGCAAATTGTAAAAATAACAGATTATATAAGACAATACTAGGTTAACTTAAAAAATAAATTTATCCTTGATAATCTTTTTGCACGTGCTTATAATTACTCACAGACTAGACAGTATAAGTAGTTGACTGTAAGTAGTTGACTATAGTTATCAAACAGACGAAATGTGATAAATTATTGTCTGTGTAATTTGATAATCATTTGTGTTTTATCACCTATAATAGAATTCAGTTAGTAGATAATTTTGTTTGGGAGGGTTTTTGCCGTATATAAAGTCTTTTGCCGTATATATAAATCTATATATATATATATATATATATATATATATATATATATATATATATATATATATATATATATATATATAGGCTATTAGTTCCGTATATCTGTGGTCAATTCTGGTGTTAATCAAAGAACTTTTCGCTGCCCAATGTTGGACATTATCGAAAGCCTTTTCGAAATCTCTGAACGCTATATATAGAGGAATATGGTAGTCATTTGCTCGTTCTATAGGTATTTTCATACTTAGTAAATAATCACTTGTGCTGAATCCCTTTCTAAAACCAGCTTGTTCTTTCGACTGGTATCCGTCGAATTTTGTCGTCAATCTATTGGTTAAAATTTTTGTTAGGAGTTTATACATTACATTGAGGAGTGTTATAGGACGGTAGTTTTTTTATATCTGCCTTATCCCCTTTCTTGTGTAGGATAATGGTTACGGATTCCTTCCAGTGGCTTGGGATTCTTTTTTCTTTTAATATCCCGTTAAAAAGGGAATGTAGAGTATTAATTACCACTTTTCCACCATATTTCAGCATCTCTGTAGTTATTCCATCTTTTCCAGGCGATTTGTTGTTTTTCATTTCTTTCAATGCCTTCTTTATTTCTGATTTGCTTATTTCTGGCTGTAGCTCTGAGTTGACATTTTTTATTTTAGCCTTAAGTTGGTTTTTAATTTCTTCTGGTGGTTCCTTTTTTGTTTTATATAAGTCTGAGTAGAAATAGTGGATAATATTTATCATGTCATCTTTAATGTTTGTTTCTACTCCGTTTACATCTTTTATTTTGTTTATTTCACGCTTACCTAATGTCAGTCTTAAGCATTTCATATTTTTGTTCTGTATTACTTCTTCTATTTTTATGTCTTGTTCTTTTCTCTTATTTTCTTTTATCATTCTGTTTATTGTTTTATTGATTTCTACATATTCTATAGATTTCCTTTTGCCTTCTTCTTTCACCTTCCTTCTTTTATCCATAAGCTTCTTTGTTTCTGTTGATATATAGTTGTTCTTTTTTAGATCCTTTTTTGCTATTTCTTTTCCGGATGTAATTATCGTTGCTGTAAATATGTTGTCTATTTCGTCTATATCTTTATCATCACAGTCTAATTTTTGGGTAAGTTGTTCTTTTAATAGGTCTTTGTATATCTCTTAATACTCATGGTATTGATATAAAATATGTAAAAATTGTTAGTACTTACCGCCTGTATTCTAGAAAGTTTGCAGCTCAAAAATAATGGCCACGTGATGTGTACGACATGTCAAAATATGTGTACGCATACATAATAGATGTCGCTCAAACGAAAATTATGCAATATTTCTAAATACGCAGTTCATGGACCAAAGTTATGTGGTTGGACCATTGTTGTGTGAAATTACGGTATTAAATATCTGCTGACTCAACTGTTATCAACATTTAATTGTTTTTAATAATAATCGTAGGATATACCTTTAGTTTGAATTGAATCCTATGAAAAGGAAAAATTTGTCTCGGTTTACACATTTATGGGAAAACCATTCTTAATATTGTCTAAACATTGCTTCATATTTTTTTAATAACTAGCGGTCAGGAATTTTTGCCAATTAAAGTGCTAGTGTATTATTTCGTTCTTATGAATAAATCAAAAGTACGTTGCTTGCTTGCACTTGATCAAGGTTGAGAATTTTATCCTAGACTGAATCCCCGCCAATTTTACTTTAAGACGATCAAGGTTATTCTTGATGTAGGTGTTTATATTGACGTGATTATATTCTTTTTATATACGATACTCTGGGTATAATTTACTCACCTAACTATTATATAAAGTAAGCAAATTCGTAAATTAACACCATATATGATCAGTGGCGGATCCATAATTTTTTGTCAGGGGGGTCATGGGTCTTGAGGATGATTTTGATACAGGATTTAGATTTTTGCACCTTTCAGTGGCTGATCCCCAGAAATTTTTTGTCAGGGGGGGGGGCGGGGGTCAGGGTTCTTGAGGGTGATTTTGATATAGGATTTAGATTTTTGCACCTTTACGATTGATATGATTTGTGCCTCATGTAAGGGAACCATTTTCTCAATAATATATTTTAAGCGATATATTAAACCAATGAGAAGTTATTAAAACCCAAATACCCTACGGGTGCAAAGAAGGGTACAACATTAAGGGGTCTTAAACTTAAACAAAAATAATTTAAACCCACATACTCTATGATAGTAAAATCAAGTGTACAAGACTATTAAACCAAAGGAAAGTTATTAAAATATAAATACTGAAAAATCGAGGACTGTCAATTTAAACTAGGTATTTTAAAGACAATTAATTTAAACCCACATATCATATAGCTACAAAATCAAGAACAAACCAAGGATAAATAAGTATAAACCAAAGTTAAGTAATTTAAATGCAATAACTCAATATAAGTGTCAACATTAATGAATGTATTTAACATTCCTAATAAACTCTATCTTATCGTTGGATATTCGATATAAATTTGTAAAAACTTTCATTTATTCCTTATTGCTATAAGGAGTGAAAACATGGACTCTCGAAATTACAAGTATGAGGCGTATAGAAGCCTTTGAAATGTGTGTTTTTCGAAGACAGAGCGCGTGACCAATAACGAGGGGCTGAGAAGAATGAGGACTGAGAGAGAACTCCTAAATATTGTAAACAATAATAGAAGGAAAAAGAGGTCCAGGAAGAAAAAAAATGTTCCTAGCTGAAGAATGTAACAGACTGGACAGGCATGGACACACATTCGATACTAAGAACAGCTTAAGATAGAGAGCAAAATCGTTCTCAAAATACAAACACTAACGTTTGTATTTTGAGAACAATTTCCGAAGTGGAAATTGAAACGTCAATAAATGTACTTTAACCTTTAATTGTGGCTTATTCCCATTTAAATAGTAATCAGTTAAGATATTGTCTAAAAGGGGTAAATAAATAGATCTTCGGAAATATTCTTCACTAGAGTTAGCAGATTGGTTTTGACCACAGGTTTGACGAGAAACTATACGAGGCATTTTCAATTCGAGGTCTAGTTGTTCAGCTATTTGTTTACTTCACAGTAAAGTTTGCTAAAAACAGATTCAGCATTTGATCTTTTATTTGGAAGAATGCATTTAGTGTCCTCTATAGCCTCAGTAGCCTACTTAAAATATAATTTTGGTGACTGAAGAAGACTATACAGTTTTACCTAAAAGATCACTAAGACACTACTGTTTCACAGTTTCAAAAATACCTTGGACAGCAGCCACCAGTTCCTTTATTTGTATTCACTAACGTATCAGACAGAGCTAATGCAACAACAATATTCACTTTGATATTTATTACAGATAAATTGTAAAATGTAGCACACAGTCTCAACAATTATAACACATATTCAAATTACAAACAACCAATTCGTAGACAAAACTGAAGATAAGAAATACCTAATACAAAATAAAAATGTGCTGATTTCGTGCGAAAAGTCATGTCATGTACATTGAATGAGCAATAATGTGTGGGCGGTAATTCTATCTCATTAATAATCGAACGATTCTCTGGCACTCAAATGACGAATTGACAAAATTTGAAAATCGCTTGACTCTGAATTCGTGGATAGTCGAGGTATTACTGTATTAAGAATTGTTGATTTTTTTAAAGAGCAATTTAAAAAGGAGTTTGAATCGTTTCAACTCTTGATTTCCTGCTTATAGGGTGGATGGGTTTTAAATAATTTTTTTTAACATTATTTAATTGATATTTAATTTTGTTTTGGGGGTGGTCATGAACCCCGTGACCCCTCCCCCTTGGATCCGCCACTGTATACGATAGCGTTAAGTTAATTTTAAATAATATTTAATTAAGTGTCATTTATATGCCTGCCAGATTGATTCTATCTTTGTATACTTAAGCTTCTAGTAAATTGTCTAGTATATAAAAGTGTTATACTAAAATACTTTTAATAGCTTTCATATTAATTATGGAAATTCTTTATTATTATCTCTTTGAAATTTCCTTGTGTAGTTCAGCTATCCGATTGCACCTTCTATACCCTATTCATTTTACAAATTCCCAATCGTCAATAGAACCACGTGTAAGCCAAACAGGGTCGTACTAATGTACGACCTATGTATCATATGATTTTTTAAAATATTTACTTTTGAAACTGTTAGTGTAAGAATTTCTTGAAATTTAACTTAAAATAACACGACCAGTAAATAACTTAACAATAACTATAACATAAATATAACACAATATATTAACTTAAAAATCAACACGATACAATTAGAATTTAAAATGATCACAAGTTGGGATCTGTAACATGAGAATCTGTCTCGCTTAAGGTAATAAATTATATTTAATAGCCTCTTGACGAATGAGACAGCGAATATCAACACGTGCTCATGTTTACTGTTGGGAATTTGGTAAACGAATGAACTTTATCTACATATAAGTAGGTGATGCTGGTTCCTATTAGGATATATATGTCGCCTTAACTTGTCGGCATAATATCAGAGTTTCATTCGTCTGGATTCTAAGTAATGGAATACTGAGGTCGAAATCTAAGAGTAGCCTCATTAGTGGAGTGAGCTTCACAATACTCGCACCTAAAATTTGGAAAAGCCATCCACAGTATGAAACATACTTTTTTTGTTAGAAAACCCTTAAACAATATTCTTATTACTGCATTCTGATCAGATAGATCAATGTGCAGTACTTTTGTAACTTATAGGTAGTTTTTTACACCAATTCGAAGAGTTTTCTTCTCTTGAATCTAATTTCTAGATGCCCATTGTCCAGGAGTTGGATGACTTCGACGTTCTCATATTGAAGCAGGCATTGTTCGTGTCAGCTAGCACATCTGGTTATATTTTCTTGTAACTCACAGGCAAAAGGTCAAATTGTTGCTCATGAATTTATTGTTGGAATTTTTGACCTTACCTTTGATGTTTTTTGACTGCCTGTCAGCTTGGAATATCCTCAAACCAGAGTTCCGATTAAGAAAAAGCGCGTCTATTGAAATTTGCACCCTAGTTGGATGAGAACATTCCTAGATCCAAGGTATTTTATGATTCCTTGTTTACATGACCAACTGCAGTAGGTGAAGGAGAATCCGAAGAACTTTGATTTACTCCTTTTTATCTTTGTATGTTGTGTTGTATTGGTTATACCATAATAAATAATCCTAAAATAATAATGTTATGTATAAACCGAAAATGTCCATTAAAAAAATATTTATTTTCTGTCCTCTTATAGTTTTGTCTTTAAATTTTGATAAATATATTATTGGATATTTTTCAATAGAGGAAGTTTTTTCTTATTTACCGCTAACTTGATTTTTGTGACATGTTTGCTTTCTCTTCTCACTGATTCAATTAATGTAAAGTAAAAATTAAGAACAAAAGAGAATCAGGTACACATCACGATTTACGAGTGAACTGAACGAAATAGATATTTTTGCAGTTATTATTCGTACTTCCTGTGAATTTAAGAGTAAAATTTATAATTTGTCGCCTCTCATTCCTCCATCCATTCTATATCGGAAGCAAATAATTGAGGTGGTGAAAAATAACTTTTGAAACTAATTATAGAACAAACATTTTAAAATAAAAATATCTGTAGAAGACTAGTAAAAATTGAACCAAGCTCTTAACATTTTCTCGCTCGTTAAAAAAATAATCTTTTATTTTAATTAATTTTTATTTTTGAGCACACATAGGATGTTGTTTTTTGCATGCTCTACTTCAAGGATTATGACAAATCGTAGACATGCTGTTATATTTACCAAGCTCGTCACTGTGTCGCTTGATCTAAAAAAAATATTAGGATAGAATAAATGTTTTGCAACAATTTTGGCGCTTGAAAATATTAGAGCCAGAATCGCACAGAAACAAGGTCATACATAAAACTGTTGGCGATTCTGAGAATACATTAAAAATGCATATATCTAAAGGTTAACTTAACTCAAAAGTAGAGTAAGCACAGTTAAAATCACAGTAATTTTGATAAATTGGTCACTTATGAGATTTTATATTAAAAACCGTTTTAGTTATACGTAATTTAATGAATAATTGATACACCGTTTATAGTCCAGTCGAGATCTGTACAAAAGTTCATAGATTAAGTTTATTGTAGTCATGTTTTGTATAAAACTTACGAGGTCGCTGGTTAAATGAATTTAGAAATAATAATGGAGAAAAAATGCAATATTTTCACTGTAAATAAAAGTAGCGAAAAATAGCAACTATAATTGTGACAGTAATATGATAATTTACAAGTTTTGTGTGTTTCGGCGACACAAAAATAACAAAAGAAAAGTCAAGTTCTCTGAACTTAAAATAAATGAGCTAGACAGTTTAACAATGCGATTTTACGGAATAACAGGTGAGGGTTGATCTGAAGATAAGGTGCTCTTTCATTAGGCTCAATGTTAAATGTTTCACGAGAACTCTTCGATATTTAGGATCCTTCGCTGGTCAGGCCAATTTGTATAACATTTGAGCATATATGCAACCAATATTTATCAGACTGTAGAAAACTTCTTCTTCTTAGGGTACCTGTCCGTTCCGAAAGTTGGCGATCATCTTGGCTATGATGACTTTGTTGGTTGCTTTACGAAATAGCTGTGTTGAGGTCTTTCTATACCATGCTCTCAGCCAGGATATTCTTCTTCGTCCTGGGGCCCTTTTTCCTTCAATTTTACCTTGCAAAATGCATTGAAGTAGCTCGTATCTGCCTTGATTTCTCATTATATGTTCCAAGTACTGCAGCTTACGGCTCTTCACGATGTTGACTAAATCCGCAGTTGTGTTCAGCCTCCGCAGTACTTCTTCATTGGTCACTTTGTCTGTCCATGGTATCTTCAGGATCCTTCTGTATGACCATAGCTCAAAAGTCTGAAGTTTTGATAGAGTTTCCGCCTTCAATGTCCACGTTTCTACTTCGTACAGAAGCACTGAGTACACATAACATTTAAGGAGCCTTATTTTTGTGTCTAGGGTGAGGTCATGGCTCTTGAACACAGAACTCATAGTCAAGAATGCACTTTTTGCCTTTTCGATGCGACATTTAATCTCTTGGGTATTGTCCTTCTTCTTAGTCGTTGACCTGATGCAGGTATCGTGATATCATGAAGCTATTAGCTAAATTTCCCAATGTTCCTCTACGTTTTTCTATTTTCTGCCATTCTAGCACATTCTGACAATGGAGCGCCAATGGTAGCAACAATATGGTCCGTGTATCGTGTGGGAGATCTACCTCTATTTCTTTTGCCTTCTACTTTTCCCTGGATGGGAAGTTTTTCAAGACCATTTCTTCGAAGCACATGTCCAAAATAGCTTATTTGTTCTGATATTTGTGTTCTTAGTGTTTTCTTTATGTTTAGCTGGTCCAGTATGGATTCATTTGTTCTTCGGGCCACCCATGGTATTCTTAGCATTCGTCTCCAGCAGTACATCTCAAATACATCTATGTTCTTCTTGTCTTTCTCAGTAAGGGTCCAGCATTCCGATGCATAAGTAAAAACTGGAAAAACTAGACTTCTTACTAGTCTCATTTTTGTATCGGTAGTTATTTCATGGCTTTTCCAAATTTTTGTTAATTTTGCCATAGCGCTTTTTGCGATTGCTGACCGCCGCTTTATTTCTTCAGTACAGCCTCCTTTGTTGGTTATTAATGAGCCCAGATACACAAATTTATCTACAACAGCGATATTGTTTATCATGACCAGATGATTTTGATTGTTGTTAGCTCTGTCAATTATCATGATTCTCGTTTTATCTCTGTTTATTTTAAGGCCCATCGTTAAGCTTACGTCTTCTATCCGTTGTAGCAGGTGAATCAATTCAGCTTCAGAACTAGCGAGGATAGTAGTATCATCTGCATATCTCAAGTTGCAAATCTTTTTCCCGCCAATGGTGATGCCACCGTTCCAGTCCTCAGTAGCTTTGCATTATCCATTTACCATAGATGTTAAATAGAATTGGGCTTAGTATGCGGCCTTGTCTAACGCCCTTTGTGACCCTGAAACCATCGGTTAGTTCCCCATTTATTCTAACTCTGGCATAATTGTTATTGTACAGGCTTTTAATTAGCAGTATCAGATGATTGGGGACTCCCATTTCAGACAAAACCTGCCACATTTTACTCTAGTTGACCAAATCGAAAGCTTTTCTATAATCTATGAAGCACAAATATGTTGTGATGTTGAATCCTCTGGATTTTTCTACAATCTGCCGTACGTTTAAAATTTGTTCTCTAGTACCACGTCCGGGGACGAAACCTGCTTGTTCCTCCGCAATGTTAGGTATTAAAAAGGGCTTTATCCTCTCGAGAATTATGTGTAAGAGTATCTTACTGCAATGCGCAATTAGAGCGATTGTGCGATAGTTGCTACATAAATCTCTCGCTCCCTTTTTTTAGGGTATTGTCCTACGACTCATTAATTATAGTTCCCAGAGTTATAGTTCCCAAAGAGATATCTGTGTGTAGAAAACTACACACAGATATTTCTTTGTTATCCTATACGCCGAGTAAGTGGCAAATGTCTTGTCTACAGTACCCACCAGTATACACTCCACCTTTGGTTTTATTGTAATCTAGTATAACCTGATGCTTTTTAGTGCCAGAATCTATTTCGTTGTCGTCATATAATGTTCAAAGTAATATTACATCCTTGTTTTTATACCAATTATCCATTTTGTATACCAATTATCGACGGTGAAATTTCGGTTTAAGTATTCTATCGAAGTAATTAGATGCTTTACAATATAGTTGGGGTGTTAGATGTCGCAAATGGTCCATTAGGTTGTTTTCCGCAAAATATTTTTAGGTTATGTGTGTAAAAACTTTTGACATCACATAACGCAAACATTTTTACCCCATATTTTGCCGGTTTACTAGAAATATATTGGATAAAGCTACAACAACCCTAAATGGATGAAGAATATCATCGATTGTAGTATTTTCGCGCAAATTGATGACTTGTAACTCATGGCAGCTCTTGCTATTTCAATTCCGGTACCATCACATTTGCGTGATGAGATTTTTTTTATACCGATCAAATATACTAGACCCAAGTATGCCCTAAATTCGTGCCTTTTGATTTTTTACAGTCCCTATCTCTAGAATATTGATGAACTCTCAGCTGTTGGTCGATATACATATTTGTGTACGTCAAAGCATCGTCGATCATAGAAAGGTCGATAATTTAGAGAAACGCATCTTGTTCATTTTCAGTATCAAGTGCACAACCAGTGTAAGTCAGGTCAGTGGGTATTTTGACGTTGTTTATTTTTTCGTAGACACGAGGTATCTTGTCTTAAGCCATTTTGTTGATTTTTTCTTTTTTCCAACGGAAAATTCTTACATTGTTTGCTTCTCTTCTTCGGACTCGTCTGAAGTGTTTTCTCGTTTGGTATCACTCACGACTCGCTGTCACTAGATGGCAAATAATTCTCGTCATCTTGCTCTGGCTACTGACTTTGTGTCAGCGGCCTACGAGCCATAATACCATACATCTGGAGCAAAAAAGTACTTTTAGTAATAACAATATAATAACTGAGTAAAGAAAGTTACAATGATATTATTAATATACTTACATGAAACGGTGCGTGTGGTAAATTTTACGAATAACGGCAATTTTGTGGATATCAAACATATCCTGTGCGTACACCCGATATGTTGTTAATATATAAACCTACTGAACCACTCAAAGACTCAAAGCTGGAAGGTTAAGCCTTGGATTATGCCACTTGGATTGTACGTAAATGATGAATACTTTTAGCATACTTTGCAATAAAACCTACCTATTTTTAAGAAGTAGGGTTTTTAATCTTAGGGTTCTTAGGTCTACAATTTACACCTCATTTTCAGGTCATAAGTACATGTATATTAACAGATTTTGATTCAGCATTCATTTATTAATAATTAAAACTTAAACTTAAGTAACTTAAATACAGAGAGAATTACCCATCGGGAATGTTTTCAAAAATGTATATGTAAGAAAACCATTGCTAATCTAGAGCGTCAATTTATAATGTGTATCTAATGTCATCAGCGGTCGTAAATTACTCCACTACTCACATAATTATACAATAAAAAGTAATTATTGTAGCAAAATGAGGATGTTGCAGATTTAAAGCACATTAAATCTTTGGAAAATATGGAAAATCAAACAAGAACTAATTTTGTATTTAAAAATGTATCCGTGACAAGGTTTATTATTACACAAAAATGTGTTCACAGGATTTAATGAAATAAGTGGAGTACCGAATTTAAATCCTCATGGTTTATTTTTACATCACACGAGTTTGTTGAAGGTTATGAAGGTTCACAGGAAAACTAATGAAACTTAAAAGCCTATATTTAGAAAAGTAAAGCGAATATAACATAGCTCTTAAACATGAGCGAGCTACAGCGATTATATATACGCATTTAGTAATAATAATGTAACGAAATAGCCCATCTCCGATACGTCATAATTCTTAGAAGAATGAATCTAGAAAACGTAAGAATCGGCATTTCAATAGCGCCCGTCTTTCGATGCGATTTCGATGAGACGAATTAGAGGTGGGACTACCCCAGAATATTCTCGAACATAATACTTTTGGTATATATATGTAACGATGATATAAATAAATATATTTATATAAATTCGAACCGCTCGTTTTATTTAATCTCGCTACAATAATGATTAAATAAACATTGTAGTTCACTTTTTGGAGCAAGTATTTAAATTTTAACGGTATGCTTACTAGATATTTATGGACCTCTTCTTTAAAATAACCTTACGTAACTAGCCTAGTGAAGTAACATAAAAGTGAAGATTGGGTCCTTCTACTTGGTGTTCCGAGTTTTTCAGTCGTCTTCGTAAGATGTTCTTTAGAGCTTAGCTCAACGGCGGAAATATCTTCTCCATTTTATTCATTAAAGATATTATTTTAATGGAAATAAGCCACAATTGAAGGTTAAAATAAGTTTATTAACGTTTCAATTTCCACTTCGGAAATCGTCCTCAAAATACAAACATTAATGTTTGTATTTACATTAACATTAATGTTAATGCAAATCCAAGTTTCATCTAAAAAAACAACTTTTCTTGTAAATACACTTTCAAGGTTTTCCATATATTTACGAAGGAATCTGGCTCTTAGAGAAGCAATACTAGTTTGCTCAATTAATGCTCGTCGATTGTCATCTTTTTTTAATTAAAATCCAATGTCTTTTAACAATGTACTAAGCGATGATTTTCCAATATCCACTACTTCTTTATAACCAAAAATAAGTAGAAAACTTCATGAAAATTGAAGTACCTACCCAGGTTCTTGTTTATCATGGAATTCACACTGAAGAAATCAATTCTTACTCTGTTGGTATATATACAAATAAGTTTCCGTTCGACGGAACTATAGCCAGACTCATGTAGTATAATGACAATTTGTAGATTAGAAAATATTACTTTTCTCATTAGCTTAAAAATAAATACTTACCGGAAGTAATCAAATTAAGACAGCAATAGTTAGTCGTTCTAACAATAATTATGCTTGAAAATATATAATTCAAATGACATACCCATAGACTACAAGTTAAATAATTTGAAAAACAAAAAAAAAATAAATTCAAATAAATCAATAAACACGACAAATGAGACAATTTCACTGTCAATGAAAATTATAAACGTCAAAATTTACAGTAAACAAGGTATCAAAGATTTGCCATATTGTTGATCCTTGTTTAAGTTATTATGATTTCTATGGACAAGCGGCTTAATTTTGCAATACCAGCTTCTGTGAGTAAAAAAGAGACCTCTAATAAAAAGTAATTCGTGAATAATTTCATGCATATACTATACATCATATAAACAATACAGCAAAAATAGTTCTTTATTGTAAAAGACGATAAAATTGTACTTTATCTTCGAGAGCGTTTTTTAGCGTCGAGACGTCAGTCGAGACGCTAATTATGCTCGAGAAGATAATGCGATTTTATCGTCGTGCATCAACATATTAACATTTTTTTCTATAGCAAGACTTCAAGTTCAGGTAAAAAATAGAATTTCAAAGAAAATTGTAATTTTTAGCACAAAAATCGCAATTGTGTTGCTCCGTTGCTAGGGATATGAATTACTCTATCAACAAATGTCAAACAAATGTTACGTTTTGGTTTTTGCGGAGAATATTGTTGCGTTTTGTGAATAAATACGAAATGGACGGAAAAGAATTGACACAAGAAAAGGAAAACCTGCCATCAGATGTAGAAAATGCAGCATTGGAAGCAGAAAGTTTATTGTTGCCACAAAAATCTAGGATGATGTATGAGAAAGAATACCAGTCTTTTAAAAAGTGGAAAAGCATTAAGAATATCAATGGCGTGAGTGAAAAAATACTTCTGGCGTATTTTTCTGAAAAGTCGAAGAAAGCGATGCCATCGTCATTATGGTCGTATTATTCGATGCTGAAGCGTACGTTGTTGGTGAATGAAAATTGTGACATTTCTAAATTCAGCAAGTTAACCACCTTACTAAAAAACCTGAGTGGACGATACAAAGCTAAAAAGTCCAAAATCCTGGAGTCAGATGACATTATTAAATTTCTGACAGAAGCTCCTGATGACGTCTATTTGTTGATGAAGGTTATTGCTATTTTTGGTGTGCATGGAGCGACTAGGTCCGATGAATTGTACAAGTTCGTGGACGACAGAAAATCGGTGATAATCGTTTCATTATCTGATACTAAAACCAAGCAGGAAAGGTCGTTTTGTATTGCTGACAAGAAAAGTGGACTGAGTTTCTTGGAAATTGTGAGAAAGTATATTGCCTTGCGCCCCAAAAACGTACCTCACAGTAAGTTTTTTGTAAATTACCGACAGCAAAAGCGCACTACACAACCGGTGGGGATTAACACTATATATAATATCCCCAAGAAGATTGCAGATTTTTTGAAACTTGCAAATTCAGAAATGTACACGGGGCATTGTTTCCGTCGTTCTTCAGCTACTATGTTCGCAAATTCTGGAGCTGATCTAGTAAAAGTTAAACGTTTAGGTGGATGGAAATCGTCATCTGTTGCAGAATCTTACATTGAAGAGTCAATAAGCAATAAGATTGCTGTATCCAAGTGTATACTTGGCGGACCAGAAAATCAATCCAGTACCTGGAATCAAGTGTTTAAGCAAACGAGTACAAGTTGTGATGCTCCAAAAATAGATATTTCTAATAATGTTAATTGTAAAATTTCAGTTGTTTTTAATCCTTAATGTGTTTGAATTTGTAAATTTTATTGAATAAAAAAAAGTTAAAACATTTTATCTACTCTTGCGGTTAAAGTGATACTTTATCTACTCAAAACAGTTGTTATAGTAACACTTTAACATTAGCTATGGAAAAAAGTAAATTATAAAGCGGTAACCATTAATTTTATTTGGGGTACTAATTAGCGGGTGATTTTTACGATGTTTTTACCAAAAAAGAGTGACCAACTTTATTTTGAGCGTAACTCGCTTAGTTTTGATGCTAGAAATTAAAAAAAAAAAACAAACAAAGCTTTTTTTAAACACTTTAAAAAAATTTTGATGAGTTTTCCCCGAAAAGTGCTTCATTTTTTGGTTATTTCAGGTTGAAATGTTCGATTTGGAATTTGACAAATAAGAACCTACTTTTCATGAGCTACAACTCTGCTTCTACTGAGTCTACAGGCTTCATAAGTACACCTTTTTTCTTTTATAAGCTATATTTTTGCTAAGAATATTTTTTTCGATACATACTTACTTTTTGAGTTATTTGTGAAAGACAGTCTCAAAGCGTGGTTTTTATTTTGGAAAATGAACATTTTCACTCGCAATTAAGTAACTCAAAAAGTATTGACTTAATGTAAAAGCCCTATAGAATAAAGGTTGCTTAGAATTAGCCAATTTATCCATTTCCGAGCTTACTTTAAAAGTCTATTTTTTCACCTCCGAGAAGGGGTGGCATTCACTACCCAAGTAAAAGCAACCCTAGGCTTAAGTCCAAAAGTGAAGTAGAGGGTAAGAGGAACCTAAATCCAAATTTAAAAGTAAATCTGTCATGACGAGGAAAATTACACTCCAACACGGTCATTTATTGGAGTATATTGTCTTTTATGTACCTAGAAATTTGCACTATTTTGATACAATCGTTGCCTTAGTACACCTCTGGAATACGTTTACCAGGAACCCGATGTCGTATGTTAGATGAATGTAGGAGTAATCCAAATAGTTGTAAATATATTGATATGTATATAGTTTTTTTACTATTGAGTATTTGGTATCTTCTACTGTATTTTACGATCCAGTTAAATGCATTTTCCATTCCATTATCGCATTATCAGCTCTAAAATGTTATTCAATGAGGAATATACACGCGATCTTTACTTGATCTAAAAATAAATGGAGGCCGGACCCATACGTAACCTTGCGTCATCGTATGAGTTGTATACACTAAACGGTTATTTGGGAAAACACAATGTTATTGCAAACATCTATAGGTGATTATATTATCAAAACTAATAACTCAACGTATTTACCTATGATGTAGGTACTAGTCATGGCATAAAAGATTATTTTATCAGCATATAATAAATCAACAAATCATTATGACTACAATAATTCACATGAATAAAATTCAGTTTACGAAAAAATGACTGAAAAAGAATGAAAAGGTAAAATTAAGCCGAAATGAAAATTTCTAGAGTAACTATTTATAGCACTTACAGAAAAATTAAATAAAATGAAGGAAAAATAAGCACAAAAATACTAGTGGAAATAAACTCTCCAAGATCAAAACTGGAAAAATATGAATAACTAAATTGAAAACTCAAAAATTAAATTCTAGTGGAAAACACAATAAAAAAAACATAGGTATACAAATAAAGACCCCTCCGAATGCGTTAAGATCTTGTTGTTGTGGAGGGACTTTTCCTGATATTAAATGGTCGCTGATCTAGTGAGGAACACAATTGAATCAGGTACTAGTCGACATCCATTTCGTTAGCCTTCTCCTAGCGTGCACTGTTCTCCTAGCGTCCTAGCTTCCTGTGTGGCAACAATAGATCAAAAACAAACATGTTTCCATTAGAAAATCCAAGAGAGTGCGGCAAATCTTGCACAAGTTTGTGAGCAAAAATATATAGGACAAACTAACCAACGAATTTTCGCCAGATTAGACGAACACAAATTAAAGTCTAAGGAATCTCAGCAGCTATGAACAGGACATTTAAAGAAACATAAACTCTTGCAAAAATATCGCCATTCCATGCTACAAAACGAGAACGATAAGAAGATATTTTTAGTCATGATGATTAACTAGGGATGCTCTATGAGCCTTTAATGCATTGGTTTCCCGTTGCCTTATGCATCTCCACGCCGTTGACCATGTCTGGTTCGTCCGCCTTTAGAAACGATTTTCCATTTTTAGGACAAGAAGGTGCCCTTCCACTTACCGACTCTTCCACCCGAAGCTGTTAGTCACTAAGTGGGGGATTGCTTATACCGGCAATTATTCGGACGCCAGAGCCTCGTTTGTTATCTAGCAGAATGTACCGGTTGATCATGATCTAGATCATCTCACGGGCAGGTGAGGTTGACATTTGAATAGGAGAGGGTATGTATTGCGCATCACTATCCTTACAGTCCAGAGAATTCAGTATTTTATTTTAAACTCTAGGCGAATTTGAGAACAAACGAATTCCCCGTGAGACACAGTAATATTTCTCATCGAAAGAGCAATCTGCTTATTATAAACAGACTCCCAAAGTTGTTTAGATTAATACTTTTAAAATGGAAAAGGATTATGAACCACATTCGGTTGTTATGACATGCAGGGTGAATTAAAACTGCTACAAGGTCTTTCATGGCACATATTATTATACTTTCTCTAATGTCTTAATCTATGTAAGTCGACTACGCGGTTATCATTTACTGCGAGTAATTAAAAGCTGTGGTTTAAAAGCTGAGACTCGCAGAAAATTGGTTATTGGACGTTTTTTTTTATGTGCTCTCTTATTTTGGCAATATGACGAATGCCAGAACGCATTTTGGTCTTAAACGCCTGTTAAGCGATGTGTCGGACATTCGCAATATGCTGGTGACCAAAAAGCGACCATTTTCGACCATTGTTGAAAGCGGTGTTTGATTCTAACTTATATAAGTAACATATCAAGTAATATTTGCAAATAACAATTTTAACACACTTAACAAATGACATAATTGCAACTAAAAATGGCGGAGGTTACAAAGTAATTTGTAAAGGATTTAAAAAAATGTACTTCCTACAAACAATTGGAATCTTAAAAAAAATTAAAGCACCAACAATTTTCTGAATTCACGAATTCGGACTCCATTTATACACCTGACATTTTGGAAAATAAACGTTTATTGAATTTTATAGCCTTGATTGAGTCTATGAAACTTAACGAATTGAAAAAACTGACCTTATCGGTACAAAAGTAATCAAGAAACTAAGTATCCCTAGCAAAATAGGCTCACAGTTTAATTCTAGTCCTACACTAGAGGTAAAGTTAAATATTTTACTTTTACTAAACATTTTATATCTGGAAATGAAGCACAATGAATTGTTATTACAATTACATTTTATTTTAGTTCAATACGTAATATAGTTCGATAATTTTGTTAGTTGATACGATCTTTGTAGTCTACACTGTAAAGCACTTCGTTAATTAAACAAGAAAACCAATTACCATTCACCAGTTGTGTTTAAAAAGAATTAAAAACGAAATTAAATGCGACTTGAACTGTACTACAGCAAAGGGAGCAAAATATTGGTTTAATTGAATCACTATTGATTACAAAATTGAATACGTGAACCATTAATTAAAAATTAATTCTACAGTGTAAAGTTATACCAGGAAAGATATGTATATGTAATTAGCCAACAAATTGGTATATTCGTTAGTCTTATCCACTGAATAAATTTTAATGCTATTAAAATAAAAATTTGTAGATACGCATACAAGTCGTGATAGCAGTAATATATTAAAATTTATAATAAGAGGATTCTTCTTCTTCTGCTAGTGCCTATCCTCTATGGATGTTGGCTACCACAATGGCCCATCGTATTTTATTAGCAGCTGTTCGAAATAGGTCTGTTTTCCCTTCTAATATCAATAGTAGAATTCTGTATTTATTTTCATTTCTCACTATATGTCCGAAGTACGCTAACTTTCTTTCTTTAATGGATTTCAAGACTTCTTTTTGTAAACGTTGCATTACTGCGTCGTTAGTTATATGATGTACGTATGATATTCTGAGCATGCGACGATAGCACCACATCTCGAAAGACTGCAACCATCTGCAAGACGCATCAGTGAGTGCCCATGCCTCTGTTCCATACATAAGAACAGAAAACACATAACAATTAAGGATTTTGAGTCGGAGATGTAAGTACAAGGTTAAATTGCAGAGAACTTTCTTCATCTGTTGGAAGGCATTCCTTGCTTTTTCGATCCTACATTTAATCTCGTATGAGTGATCCCAGCTGTCTGTGATGTTGCATCCTAGGTATGTTATTTTTTCTGTTCTATCCAATACCTCATTGTCTGCCATAAACTTTGCATCTGTATCTTGGTTTTTGCTTATGGTCATAATTTTCGTCTTATTATTATTTAGTTTCATTCCGTATTTTCTACCGATGTTAACTACTTGATCTATCAGTCTTTGTAATCCTTCAGCACTATCTGCAACAAGGTCAGTGTCGTCTGCATATCTTAGATTATTTATTACCCCACCGTTAACAACAACCATGCCATCAGTCGTTTCTCCCAAAGCTTCTCGAAATAGATGTTCAGAGTACGTATTAAACAGCAAAGGCGAGAGTATGCAACCTTGTCGTACTCCTCTTTGTATTGGGACTTCATCGGATAATTGATGGTCTACTCGAATCTTGGCTAAGTGTTTCCTATAGAGATTGGTTAGTATTCTTATATCCTTGTCATCGATGTTTGCGATTCGCAAAGTTTCAATAAGCCTCCCATGCTGTACTTTGTCAAATGCCTTTTCGAAGTCAATGAAACAAGCAAATACATTTCACATTTCTTAGTATTTGCTTTTTTTTGGCAGTGGTATAAATATGTACATCTACC
The DNA here is from genome assembly GCF_040954645.1 of Diabrotica undecimpunctata. Lineage (NCBI taxonomy): Eukaryota > Metazoa > Arthropoda > Insecta > Coleoptera > Chrysomelidae > Diabrotica > Diabrotica undecimpunctata. Next base: position 156,732,331 of record NC_092809.1, read on the forward strand.
ACTCTTTTGGTAAGGTTCCTGTTTCATATATACGGTTAAATAATTCTGTCAATTTCAATACCTCAGCATATATTCCATCAGGTTCTGACGCTTTGTTGTTTTTTAGACTACTTATAGCAGATCTTACTTCTGATTTTGTTGTTGTTGGTCCATTCTCGACGTTGTCATATACTTCAATGTGTTGGTTGTTCTGCTATATATTTCTGCCATCTGTCCAGTTTTTCTTGCGTATTGAACAATATGTTTTCATCTTTATCAAACAGTGCAGTGGGTATTATTGTTCTATATATTCCTGCCATTTCTTTGATCTTCCTGTGCATATTGAATATATCATGTTTTTTTCTGTAGGATCTATATTTCTAAGCATTTCTCTAACAGCCAGGATTCTTTTGCTAATTTTATTTCTGTAAGCACCTTTTTGTGGTGTTCCTTGTACTTTTCTGCGTCTTAATTCTGAAACTCTCTTCTTTGCTCCATAAGCTCTAAAATCTGATGTGTCATCCATGGTTGTTTTATTTGTCTTTCCTGTTTGATGTTGTTTATTGTTGTTGTTACTAATACATCTTTGATCCCGTTCCACATTGTATCTATATCTTTCCTATTATGTGTTGCAATGTCGTTAAATTTTGTGTTTATTTCTTCTTGCATTTGTTGTTTTACGTTGCTTTGTTTCAGTTTTTGTATGTCTAAGTATGAATAAGAGGATACTGGTAGTATTAACTGAGAGGAGCAAATTAAGAATCTTATTGTCCCCAAAAAATTATATAAAAACAACCTATGTCAGCCAATTGGCTTTTTACATCTTACATATGCTCATTTCAGACTTCTGGAAGACTCTACCAGCTTGTGCCAGTACCAGTTAATGGATACCGTATGTTTTTGGACTCACTTGGTAGTCTTGAAAAAGTGTCTGTCGTCTGCGATGTAGTGCCTCACATTTATACAAAATGTGGTTTCTGTATTAAACTCTCGAGATTTTTCTACAATTTGACGAATATTAAGAATCTGTTCTCTTATTCCCCTACCTGGGACGAATCCGCATTGTTCTTGGGGAATTGGTGGTAAGAGAATTGATTTTAGTCTTTGATGATGATGATGGGGAGTACTTTCCTCGCATGGGATATGAATGCTATATGGGAATAAAAATGAGTTTTTCTTAGGCATTTGACCATTTTCCAGTATTCCAGATTTAATTGCAGATTATAAGCATCACTTCATTTCTTTGAGTTTCTCAGCTGTTATTTCAAATTCCCCTTCCGCTTTTTTGAATTTTAACTTTTTTATCTCTCTCTCAATTTCTGATTTCAGTATGTGTGGTTCTTTTTCATAACTTCTTTTCTTCTGTGTTGTCTGGGTCGTTTTTAGATAATAGTATTTAGCAATGTTTACACACCACCTTCCGAGTTTGTTGTGGTATTTCTATTATTATCTTCTATGATCTGTGCCGACTAAACAAACATTTGTTTGTTTAGTCGGCACAGATGCTCGCATATGTGTACCCACCTTAATGGTGGGTACACATATGCGAGCCGAACTGTTTGCGAACTGCTCGTGAGCTGTTCGCGAAGAGTTCGTCGAAAATATGTTTATGTTCAGGCTATCCAATACCCTAACAATCTAATAACTAACCAAGAATTAATTTACTTCGTTATTCTAAACATTTCGGTATTTTGTTTACATTATCTGTTATTAATTTCTCTCGCTACTTAGATAAGCCGCGCTCGTTCAGCAATTTTGTTTAACAGAATGATATCATCGCACACTTGGCAGAAACAATTTATAGACACAATTTATAGTTCTGCGAACATTCTTTGTGTTCGTCCCAAAAACCGACATGCTGTGGTTCCTGACGAGCAACGAACGAACAGCTCGCTAGCGGTTCGTCCCGTCGTACAAATTAACGAATATAGCGTTCACAAACGGTTCGCGAACAGTTCTGCTCGCATATGTGTACTCGCCTTAACGAATATAGTGTTCACAAACGGTTTGCGAACAGTTCTGCTCGCATATGTGTACCCGCCTTTATGTTCTACGATTATGTAAACAACGCGTAGCGTTGGTAACAACCAGTAGTTCCTGCTACTTTTTTAGTAAGTTTATAATCCCAAGATCATATGAAAACTAATTATAACATGATAGTCAAGAAGTTATTATATTAGGATGAATGATTGCTTAAAATTTGCAAGAAAAGAAACCCCCAGAGATAATTCAAATAAGCAACAAACGACTATTAGATTAGATTATAAGTTAAAGTCTCTGATAAGATCACACTTTTTTTAGGTAGTCTTTAAAGGAAATCATTTTTATTAACAATATGCACTTAGAGATTAACTTAAGTGATACTCATGGTACAGTATTGTCAAATCATTCAAGGCAGATATCCAGTGTAAGTAATGGGTTCAAATTGATACCTTGTCTCTATTACATTTTTTTTTCTTCATTTTTTGTCACAATAAAACTTCTTCTTCTTCTTCCTCTTCTTCTTAAAGTGCCCTCTCCTCAATGGAGGTTGGCTAATACAATTTTAAAATCTTCTCTATCTTCAGCTGTTCTTATTAGCTTTCAAAATTTAGCCCTGTCCATTGTCGGATGTTTCTGAGCCACGATAGTCTTTTCCTTCCTAGGCCTCTCTTTCCCTCGATTTTTCCTTTCACTATAAGTTGGGCATATTGGTACTTATTATTTCTCAGTATGTGGCCTAGGTATGATGTTTTTCTAACTTTTACTGTGTTAAAAAGTTCTCTTTCCTTGCCTATTCTATGCAGCACTTCTTCGTTTGAGGTATGCGATGTCCATGAAATTTTGAGCATTCTCCGGTAGATCCACATTTCAAACTAAGATAAATCCACAATAAAACTAAGATAAACAAAAAACAACAAACTTTGAATTAAAAAACTAATTAATTACAAACGAACTTCCAACACTAGTTTTGGTAAGGCGCGAGTCATAAGTATTTTATTTTATACGGAATTTCTACTCAAGCGTAGATATTTCAAGTTCTACCTCATTACACGGTTTAGTAGTTTCTTGCCCGTTTCGGTCTTTTCAAAGGGTTTTCTTCACTTATTCTCTCTCTCGGTTTGTAATTTAGTATTTGTTTACTTACACATAGTTTTCATTTCTACGTCTGACATGTCCAAACCAATACAGTCTTTGTTCTTGAATTATCTTTTGAGACTGTAGTCACCTCGGCTCTTTCCCTAATCAAGTCATTCCTGATCCTTTCCCTTCTAGTCTTACCCAACATCCACCGTAACATTTTTATTTCAGCTACCTCCATCTTCTTCTACCAAATCTTCTTTACTGGCCACACTTCACCGCCGTACAATAACGCACGTCTCAACACAAGCTAGTTTTTCTCCAAGTAATTCTATGTCCCCAACCATTACTTTTCCTCCCAACCACATATACTCCGTTTTCGATCTGCTAACCTTAAGTCGCCTCTCTTCAGTAGCTCTTCTCCAACCCTCCAACTTCTCCTTCAACATTTCTTTGCTCTCCTATACTAACAGGATATTATCACCAAAAATCATTGACCAAGGGGCCTCCTCCCTTACTTTCTCTGTCAGTACATACATAAAAAGACTAAACAAGTGAAGAGCCTTGATGCAAATCAACCGTCACTTGAAAACTTTCGGTAAATCCGACACAAGTACTTACTTTGGTGTACGTTCGCTCATACATATTCTTCACGAGCTTTACGTACTTCTAAGGAACCCATTTCTCTCTCATACATCTCCATAGCTCTTGTCTAAGAACTGTGGTATTATCGTACGCCTTCTTAAGATCTATAAGATCTATAAATACCAAATGTAGCTCTCGTCTTATTTCTCTATTAACTGTCTCAAGGCAAATAAAGCATCCGTTGTCCTCCTTTCTATCATAAACCCAAACTGATCTTCTACTATCGATGTATCTCTCTCCTTAACCTTCGCTCTACAGTTCTCTCTCTCTTTATCCCTCTGTAGTTCTTACAGTCCTGAATGCCCCCTTTATCTTTATACAATGATACCATCACATTCTCTCTCCATGCATATCGTATGGTCCTAAAGTTTTGGGAAAAATTTCAAAAGCATATAACTCTGGCCACAATAATCTTATATTTTTATTAAATTATTCAACAATTTAACTTAACTATCCTTATTATAAATCAAAATTCAAATGACAGACAAGATACCATTATTTTCGATTTGCCTAATAATTCCCCTGACACGTTGCATCATCTTTTGGACGACCTCGGCGTCAATTTCTCTAATTTTTGTATATATGCGGCGTCTTAACTGTTCCTGATTTTGTGCTTCCCATCCGTTATTATAGACTTTCCGACTTAATATTGCCCAGAACTCTTCAATTGGACGAGCCTGAGGTAGATTGGGGGGATTGTCTGCTTTCGGTACAAAGGTAATGTTGTTAGTTTCGTACCAGTCAATTGTGATCCTCGAGTTATGACATGAAGCAAGATCTGGCCAAAAGACTATTTGATCATTTGCATGATGTGTGTTTACAAACTGAAGCAATTTAGAGAGACATCTTTGAATATAAATATTTGCGTTTAAGGCTTCGCCTCGAACAACACCAATGTAGGGCTGTGAGATAAAGCCAGCCTCAGAAATTGCACACCATACCAAAATTTTGTCCTCAAATTTTTTCTTACTTTTGAATTTTATTTCATCAGGTACATTTTCGTAATCGTTCTTGTAAAACCCATCGTTACTCTTCATCTCAGAGTTGGACAAACTAAAATATTTTTCATCGTCCATCACGATCAACTTGTTGACGAAATGCACTCGCCTTAACGCGCGGCAACATCTCGGAATTCTCTCTAATTGATCCTCTGTGTATTTTGGAGCTTTCCTTCTTTTCCGGTAGATAATATTGTTACTCGATAGGGTCCTGTATACTGTAGTCTTTTTAACATGAAATCTTCTGGCCAGTTTTCGCTGTGAGACCCCAATTTTGTTCTTAGCTGCTTCAATCAGTCTTGCCTCTCTTATATGGTTCAAAATCCACGGTCGGCCACTTTTACGCAAGTTAACACATGGTATCCCTTCTTCACATTCTCTGATTGTGCGATAAATTGTCGATTTGCTTATGTTTTGATCTCGATAAATATTAACAATATCTCGTTTCTCGTCTCTTTAACCAAAATATTCTGCTTTGTTTATTAAATGTCAATAACTGATGACATTTCAATTCCATGGCCTTCTTTGTTAAATGCATTTTGCTTCTCAATCAGACCAGGTGAAATTTTTCCCAAAACTTTAGGACCATACGTTAGGGTAAATTGTTAAAATTCTTAAATTGTTGTAAATTAAGTAAACTATTCTAAAAATATTAGTGCATAAATGCCCAAATTTCACATTTCCACTTTTATTTTTTGATTATTGCACGTAGAGTGACCCATATACCTTATCAATTAGATTAAGAATTTGGCGAATGGATTTGTTGTCCGCAGTCAGATAAACTCAAACAAACAACAAATAGATTAAGAATTTGAATGTAAAATGTTACTGAAAAGTGGTGATAGCAAAAAATTCGCCAATTAAAATAATGACGTGAACCGGATGATGTGGGAACTTTTCTCTGATGTAAATCCGAAAGATATATCAATGAAGGTCATAACAAAAAATTCGGAAATCTAAAATAGCTACGTATTGACGCTTTTATATTTTTTAAAATATTTTTACAATATTTCTATTTTTAAAATGCAATACTGAATAACTTCAATTTATTTAAATTTTAGATAAAAATGCATATCTATTATAAATAAAATATTATACCTAAAGTAGTAAATTATGAAAGACTAAAACCCACTTTACATGCAGCTTATGCAGGCAAAGATTTGAATCTGGGTCACATGAAGAGGAACAAAAATCGATATAAAGATTCGTTAAAGTTTGGAAGAATGTACATTGATATCTTTGTTACTGATGAGAGAAACGTAGAATCAGCTGGAATTAGAATTATTATTTATAGATAATTATTTATCGTTATAATCAAATTGTTTAGCAATAGTTAGGTATAAATAAAAAACAAATAGCAAATTTTACGTTAAATTATGTGTTATATGGGATTAAGTCACAATTAATTCTAATAATAATTATATATTAGCTGTAAAATTGACGTTTCTATTTCCACTGAGGAAATCGTTTCCAAAAAAAAAAATTTAAAACATTTAAAATTGTTTTTTGAAGTGCATAACCGCTAAAGGGTTAACGAGGTTATGTATGTCATAAATTAACTTAATTTGTAGCAAAATGCAAAAAGTGTATACGAAATCTGGTCTCTTCACCTTTAAAACAGATTTTAATTTTTGTCAATAGAACACTCTGATCATAAGATATCGAATTTTTACCGTCGAGTTGATACGAATTTTACTTAAAATTGATTTCGCGCGCGTAAGGTTAAGCGTTGAAGAAAGGAGGTTAAGCGTTGAAGCGGTAGACGAGCCGTCGTTTGTCGTTAAATTTTCCATTTAAGCCAAAGTTTCACAATTATCGCTTCACCCTGTGTAATTATTATATACCATTGGATAGCATTTTTATAGTCTTTTCGATGATGTATCATAAGTAGGGGTTTGCAATTTAAACTTTTTTGTTGTGGTGGGTGGGGCCTAGGGGCTTGATTTGGGTGAGTTCTCTTTCATGTCATCTTAGTTCTCCTTTACTATCATAGAGAGGGTTTCAAGCATTTTTTTCTGAGACCTGATGAGAAGCCGGGAATCATAGTGCTCTAAACCGGTCGTCTAATTAACAATTAAACCAATTTTAAGTATTTTCTTTTTTTGTTATATTTAATTAAATTTATCAACCAGCCTCATTTTTAAAGACTTGTTATCCATGTACTAATTAATCAATTGATGAGCATTTTTTGTTCAAGAATTATTCATATGAATATAAGACGCAAAGATTGTAAAACCAATTGGGGAGCTGACCCGAATATTGCATTGCTATTTTATCGCTCAATGATTCGACCAATTTTCGATTATAGTTGTCATTTATATGGGTCTGCGTCAACACAACATCTTAATAAAATTGAAACCCAGAAGAATAAATGTTTGAGGATATGTCTTGGTTACTTAAAATCTACTCCTATTAGTATGATTGAAATTGAAGCTAAAGAGCCACCCCTTACACTACGCAGACAGTTTTGTACAGATAAGTTTGTAGCTAGAGCTATATAAAAAAACTCCAGCTATTTAAAAAATATTCGTAACTTGAATACATTAGACTTAAACCATAAATACTGGCGTAACAAAAAAACTCCCATATACGTTGAAAGTTATAGGAAACTAACAATATTTGAAGAACAATTGTATCAAAATAAAATACCACCAATTTATACACAACCTCCTAAGACTCTCTTCTCTAAGATATTAGAAACATATTATATGGATTCAAATCTTCCAGGAAGTATGATCAATAAAATAATTAAAGATAAGTGGCCTGCATTTCAATATATTTTTACTGACGGCTCTAAAATTCAAAATAAAACGGGTTGTGCAATATATCACTGGAATTCTGATTACAAAGAATCATGTCGATTGCCCAATGAAGCTTCAATATATACTGCCGAACTATCAGCTTTATTTCTTGCGTTAAAATATATAGCCTCTAATGGTATGAATAATTATATCATTCTGACTGATTGTAGAAGCATTATGGACAAACTCACTTCTATCAAAACCACAAAAAACCTAAACCATATTGAGATAGAAATAAAGAAGTTAGAGAAGAAATAAAAGGACACTCTGGAATATTAGGAAATGAAGAAGTCGACAAATTAGCTAAATCTGCAGCTTTAACCAAACATAATATAAACAACATACTTCTTCCAGTAGCAGACATAGATAATATCAGTAGAAACAACTGCAAACAAAGATGGCAACGTTTATACAACCAAAGTACAACTGGAATAAACTTTAGAGCTTGCCAACCACTAATACCCAATGAGAGATGGTTCAAATATGAGACAAATAGGTTATTTATAAAAACAATAAACAGAATAAGATCAAACCACGCACTCACTCCTGCATACAAACACAGCATAGGTATTACTGATAACCCATATTGCTCCTGTGCTAAAGTGGGAGATCTGCAGCACTTTATATTGGAGTGTGGACATTGCCTGTCAATTTAAATACAATTATTTTTCAAATAATAAGCAGATATTAAAATGTATCTACGAATACATAACATCCTGTAAATTTAAATTATAAGTAGTTTTAGGTATTCAAATCAAAAATTGTAAATATGTCAAAAATTGAATGTGTATACCAACATATTACTTCCTGTAAATTTATATTATAAATAGGCTTAGGTAATAAAATCAAAAATTGTAATTACCACAAATAGTCTGGCTAATTGGCTATGCCAAAGCCATTATACAATAAAAAAAAAAAGACGCAAAGATATCCCGAATTTCATAGGGTTCTTTCTTGTAATGTACCAAGTTTCAAGACTGTAGGACTTTGTAAGAGTGTAGCACAGAGACAGGCTAACAAAAAACGACATTTCAAGAAAAACCTGGGTCGGGTCCTTAATAAATAATTAGAATGAGAAAAACAATGCAATATTGCTACTTTTATTAAATCTCGTGAATAAAATGTCGAGTGTTGTTACTGAAATTTTAAATTTAAAAAAATTACATTTTTTTTTATAGAAACATAACAAATATAGCTTTTTTGGAATATATGTTAAGTTTTTCCCCTTAGAAGTTCTTTTGACTTACAGTTCATTGCAAACTAAGTAAATTTCCAATTATCTATTATTAGCAGGCGCATCCGTACATAAATTAGTCTATCAAAGAAACCATATTTATACGCTATTACGTCAGTTAATTTTTTGGGAATTCCTTTAAATCGATAATTTAACCTCAAGAGTTGTTTTTATCAGGAAATCATGTCACAAATGTTATCCAATGTTAATAATGCAAGACTCATTATCTAGATTAGACGGATTTTGATAACAAAAATAACATATTACGCATAATATATATGTATATATATACGCATTAAGTACGTTTACATACGCATTAAGTACTAAAATAGTCTAAATAATTTTTAATATTTGTATTTCTCTTAAAATCCATTTTATGTGTTTGACAAATAATTCATGATTAGATTTTTAGCTACAGCGCAACTAAATATTTTGGTATTTAGAGTATAATAGATGTTGATGATGATTGACAGTGATCAGTCAATGAAAGCAAATAAATCTGAGTTTATTTGCGCAAAATACAAAAACTGCATACAAAAGCTGAACTCTTTACCTTTAAAACGAATCTTAATTTTTGTCGATACGTCACTTGAATCAAAAGATATAGAATTTTTACCGTCGAGCTGATACAAATTTTATTAAACATTGATTTCGCAAAATCAGCGGTCGCTTCAATGGTTATTTCTAAAGCCCGCCACTCACGTTCCAACGGCGCAGTACGATTTTGTCGAATGCAATTGCAGTACAATTATGTTGAAAATCGGATGGAAACACACATGTACCGATTTAAACGAAAAAAATACAAGAAACGTAGGTGGTGGTGCAAAGATTGGTTGCTGAAAAGACATACATACTGTCACGTAATTTATTAAAAGAATTGCTATTATATCCAGATAATTTTAATTTCCATTTGTAGCATGTTCAGAAATTATTAATTTTCTTTAACAACTCTTCATTAGTATCCGCTTTCACTTCTTGAAATTTAGCAACCAAATATTCACAGCTTTTTTTCTAACGGTTTTATCATGATATGGGCCCTGATTCTATTTCATTTCGATGTCGAAATTTAAAAGCGACTACGCCATGACAGTCGCAATCGCTAGCGATTCTCATTCATTTCGATTGTAGTTAAAACTGGGGATATTTACTTTATCATTTTGACACTGCTGAAAATTTGGGTTGGCCCTGTTGTTTATTGGCTGCACTACGCTTGTTGAATGTTTGTTTTGTTTACGTTACGTGAACGTCTTTTTTTTCTTGTTTAAGTTGTTAAATCATAAATAGTGGCCATTCTCAATTATATTTTGAATTGAAAGAAAAGATGGCAAGAAAAAAAAGGCGATGTGGGAGATCCTTAAGTTATAACCACTAAGATTTGACTTAGTGGTTATATTCTAATATATTTTTAAATTTACAGCTTAGTAATACTAACCCTAAACATTTTGGTTATCCTAGAGGCATAAACACCTTCTTCCAAATATGGTTCTAATACCCTTATTAAATAATTTGCAGCTTGTTTATTAAGCCGGAATTGCTGCCTAAATTGAGCATCACTTAGTGAAAAAGAATTTTGAGTATCCCGTAACATTCTTCTTATCCTCCGTTATGAGCGTCGGATATCTATCCTCTCTAATTCCTCCAAAACTAGCAAATGTCCTTAAAACACAGCCATATTAATACTTTTTGCCTCAGTTTTCCTTGCAAGAATCAAAACACCGCCTACCTAAACTGAACCTAAGTTCACTTCTCCCAGTCCAGTCAGTCATGTCAGATTAATTTCGACTCTAAATGAAATTTCAACCACTTTCTTGAAGTTGAAATTAATTTCGATAAGTCGAAAATTAGTGACGTCGTTTGGTTAGTTCAGCTGAAATCCACAAGGTTCGCAAAGTCGCATTTCGACGTCGCCATATTAATTTCGACATGTTTTGAGTCGAAATCTCAATTAGAATCAGGGCCATGATGTCGATTTTATTTTCCAAAGATACTTTTGTTCTTTATAAATGTCAAAGAAATCTCTTAAACTTCTAGCTATAAGCCCTTTTCGAAATTTGCCAATAAATGATATTTTTCCAGTCGTACGATTTTGTCGTTTTCACAATATACACGATCAAATTTACGATCCAACCAATTCTGTCGTACTGCTGCAGACTGACTTGTTTGTCTGCCGTCAAATCGCGCCGATTTGGTTGAATGGCGCAAATACACGATCAAATTACGTTCAATTTTGTAGCATTGGACAAAATCGTACTGCGGCGTTGGAACGTGAGTGGCGGGATTTTTTTTGCGTTTTTACCTCTCTGCGAGGGAGGTTTTAGGGGGAAGCCCGAGGGTAAAAGTGGTAAACATTTTTGCATTTTTTTGGGGTCCCAAAATAATATTCTCTGCAAAATTCAGCTTGTTCGTATGATTTGTAGAGGTTCAGTGGTATTTTCGTCTCTGACGACTGGAGTAGTACTTTAAACTGAAATTGTGATTAATTCCGAATAAAAATAGTAAAGAATATTAAAACGGAGATTAGGAGATTGGAGATCCGGTATGTACATTCTGTATGGCGCATAGTAAAAACTCGATTAAATTTTAACGAAGATATAGGAATAGTAAAACACTGAAAACTTTGTTTTCAAAACTTCCATAAAATTTATTTTAAATTCTTATCACTACAGCTGTTTCGGCTGATTGCCTTTCTCAAGTGATCTGTTTTTGGCATGGGTTTACACTTTATAGTCTCTAATGAAATAGGTTGAGGAGGGGAGAACTGTTTGTCTCAAGCTGGTCATTCAGAATTATATCTGTGTTTTTTAATTTGTTGATTTCCATAGATTCTATCAAAGATAGCTTAAGGCCTTTATTTTGAATGTGTAGAATTTTAAATTCGTCATTAAAAGAATGATTATGATCTAGAAGGTGAAGTGCGTATGTAGAATCTGTTTTTCTATTATTGAAAGCCCTTTTATGTTCTGCTATTCGTTTATTAAAATTTCTACCTGTTTGAACAATGTAAGTTTTTGGATAGTCGCCACATTTAAGTTTGTACACACCACTGTGTAAGTGTTTTTTATGTTGGCTCTTGTTGTTTTTAATATACCGAAGAACAAATAACAACCTAGGCAAATATATTATAAGTAACGGTCGAATCAATCAATTATATAGGAATAGGTTACAAAAAACTTGCACATAACCAGTTTGATCACAGAACCAGTTGGTCGATGACCAAAGAATGGTTATAGGTATAATAGATCTAACTAACATTTACCAATCCGAAAACGAGCAATAGTGGGAACTGGCAAAAAAATTTGATTGATTAACATACCTAAATCCTACGTACATTCCATATAGTGTATAATTTTTTTTTATTTATAATTTGAAACATATCAAAATAAATAGTTTTGCTTGTATGGCAATAGTTAGCCATATTATTTTGAATTAATTCAAAATAATGCCTGTTCGTCTTAACTGGCAAAGTAAAAAACGGTATGAAGCAGTAGATAGGTAGCAGATATACAAAGAAATAATACTACTGCCGATTTGGAGATTTTGATTTTGGTTTTGCCATACTGTTAAAAAAACGGGTGTGGCAGTTCAGTGGGACTGCCGGTAGAAGTTATACTTCTATACACGCGTTCGCCGTAAAAAATTTATATAGGAGTCAATCTGCACAATTATTACATATGTAATGCTATAGGCAAGAGAGAGCAGAAAGAGAAAAAAAATTAGTTATATAGGTATATGGTGCATCGTTTGCGGTATATAAACAATATTTGACCTGTAAAAGGAGTATAGTAAATGAAGGATTGTATCAATATTTTAATGAAAATATATATTTTTATTTTTATATATGTATAAAAGGAGTTGAATGCAAAAAAAATTTACACATACTCTGCAGTAAAATTCATTGTTTATATTGTTATTAATATAAAAATTACAATACAATAAATACACTGCAACATAATTCAATATAATAATATAATATAAATTAAAATGTAATATTCATAAGTATTTAAAACTGCCAATATACATAACTTACTTTACGAAGATAAAAATAAAAAACCAACAACTCGGATTATGTTGTAAATTTTCATTTTATTTTGAAATTTATGTTTTTTGCGTATATTACATATATTTAATAAGATTAACGTGAGGTTTTTAAATATTTTAAAAATAAAAAAAGAAATTCATAATTGGGATTCGAACTCACAACCACCAGCATATGAACCAAACAAGTAAAGGATTTGCCAATTAGACATGACACTAACGGATTTCAAAATTGACAGTTCTCGGTAAAACAGTGATTTTTGAAATACAAAAGCCTAAAATAATTATAAACGTTTAATTTTAAATAATACAAAACATATCACATAAATAATAATATTAATACATATTATATTATATATAATATTATATATATATATATATATATATATATATATATATATATATATATATCTGTACAATATTATATATATAATATATATAATATTAAATATATATACAAAAGGAACATTTTTATTCTCGAGAGAGGAAGAGACAGAAAATATATCTTTTGTCTCTCTCTTACTCATTATCTTACATATGTAATGGTTTCACAGATTCACTCTCATGCAAATTTCCAACGCCGACCGTGCGTATAGAAGTATAACTTCAAAAATTATAGTACAGTAGACTCCCTCTATAACGAGAACTGAAATGGTAGACTAATTTCCTCGTTATAAGCCGATCTCGTTATATCAGACAACAATAATACTGTGCATACATATGAATATGTAGTTTTCTAAAACATTAACTTCCTATAGTGAAGCCATTCGGAGCAATATATGATACTAAATATTGTTTGAATGGCGTTTTTGAAAAAAGTTGTTTACTTTTATTGTCAATGAAATACATTAAAACAAAAAAGAGTTGTTTCTTTTTATTGTCAATGATATACGTTAAAACCAAAAATATGTACTTACATTTTTTTCCAACTACATAATGTATCAAGCGTATTTTCAAGGATAACATAAACTATTGCTTCTGCAATTTAAAGAAGTCTGTCATTTTTGACTGCTTTTAAATTGTCCAGTATCATTCTATCTATCATATTTTCTAAAGATATGAAACAGTTGTATGCTTCTTCATTTGCGTTTTATCTTTGGATAAAGTTTCTTACAACGTTTAAAGCACTTTCCACATCTTGTATATTAGGAGCTTCTTGCGTAGATTCACCGCGATTGTCTTCTCTATCTTCATCACTTTCGTCACTGACGATAACGCGCTCCGTCGGCGGATTTATTACTTCCGCGATAATTTCACTATCCGTCGGAAGATCACAAACAATGACGTCATCATCAATGGCAATAAATTCAGCAAACCCGTCATCATTGTTCGGTTGGGTAAGTTCTTGACCTTGCTGTTGTAACCTCAACCACTCTGCTACAGGATATTCATCTTCTTCGTTTTCTATCTCAGTCTCTGTCCACCCCGCATGACCGAAACATTTGAGGATGGTTTTTTTATCTACGAGCGTCCACGCTTTGTAAATGAAATGTATGGCATCTAATAAAGTAACAGGGGATTCGCTACGGTTTTCAACATTATTCAGGATCCTCTTAACTAAAAGTTTTCTGTAGTGAACTTTAAGGAACCTTATGAAGCCCTGATTCATCGGTTGCAGAACAGATGTGCAATTTGGGGGTAAAAAAAGAAGTTGAATGTTTTTTAAACCGTTAACTTTCGGATGGGCTGTACAATTGTCAACAATTAAAAGAATCTTTTGATGTCCCAACGCCCTGTCCCACTTCAAAAGTTTCCACTAAAAATCTCTGCTGTCATTAACGATTTTTTATTAAATTTATATGTGACAGGAAGCTGATTCATACCTTTGAATCATCGTTGTTTTTAAATTTCCCAATGCCGACTAACTTTCTTTTTTCGGAACCGGACATGTTGGCACACGCGAGTACATTTACCCTTTCTTTTGATAACTTGCCACCTATACAACGTTCATTTTTGAATTTGTGGGTCTTATCTGTAGTAAATTTAAAAAAAATCCCAACTCGTCGGCATTGAAAACATTATCGTCACTGTAATTTTTTCTTATTGTAGGTCATAACTTCAACCAGTTGTCGGTGACTTCTTTCGTGCATGGCCTTAAAACGGCTCATCCACCCTCGATGCTTTAAAATTCTCATCACCACCTAACGCCTGCGAAAACTGTGCTTTTTCCTTGAAGCAGTGGTCCACTTATTGGAACATTCGCAGCCCTGTTTACGGTAAACCATTTGACCATTGCAGTATCGAATCCTTTATTAGTTTCGGTACGAAAAAGACGAACCTGCTTCGAAAATCTTGTATTTATTTTTGAGCATGGTAGATAGAGTGGAACTTGAAATTCCTCTTTCACGACAAACTTCAGCTTTCTTCTTACCATTCTCAACATCTTTTAGGATGATAATTTTTTCTTCTAAAGTATGTAAATGCTTTTTTTTTAGAAGTCATAGTGTGTAATCTATGTGGCTATGTAATCTACAACATAACTTTCAAGACGCCAAAGCACAATCAGGAAATAAACGATAAACATCTACGACAAAAACAACTTCTGGTGAAATTTGTTTCATTTGTCACGTTTTTAAGCTTATTTACGTAGTTTATTAGGTGCGGGGGGTAAAATCCCTACACTGACACTTGTGAATCATAAATTGTAAATTTCCGACAACACAATATCGGTCGGTAGATTAAACAGAAGAAGTTTATTGCGTGCGGCAGTTAAAAATGGTATTTATGTATAGCCACGGCCGGGCCAAAAACGTAAAAAAACACGTTTTTCGATCTTATTTTCTCTCATAACCAAATTTGCCTCGCTATAGAGGGTTATAGTTCAATATAAATTACGGGACATTTAATGTACCTCGTTATAAGCGAGACCTCGTAATAACCGTGTTCGTTATAGAGGGAGTATACTGTATTAAAAGCTCCGCTTTTAATACACCTCCTCCTTTATTTTTTCTCATTTGTATGGATGTAGTGGCGTCATGTCACTCGTTGTAAATCAATAAATTAATAAATTTTCAAAATTGCCTATTTTCCAAGCGGAACAAATCAAATAACTTCAGTCGGAAGAAAATGAATAAATTTTTTCTGAAAACTGATGATGCTAAGCAACTAATAACTAAATTCTTTATAAATTGTTTGGAATAATTTCTCATATATTATACGGCGGAGCTGCACATCGAAAATCCGAGTTATGAAGAAGTAGTTCAGATAATAAATAAACTAAAAAACAATAAAGCACCAGGAACGGACGGAATTTCGGCAGAATTATTAAAGCATGGAGGATCCGAACTCTGGGAAAGAATCCATTACCTAATAACATTAATATGGACGAAGGAGCAAATGCCAGAGGAATGGACAGTTGGCCTCATACAGCCAATATATAAAAAAGGAGATAAGAGGGAATGCCAGAATTATAGGCCAAGTACATTGCTAAATGTAATATACAAAATTCTTTCTGGTATAATCTACAATAGAATATTAGAATACTCCGAAAATATAATTGGTGATTATCAAAATGGATTCAGACCAAATAGAGCCACTACAGATAACATATTCATACTAAGAACGATACAAGAAAAAGCTTATGAATACGACATAGACCTATACAATATGTATATAGACTTTAAACAAGCTTTTGATAGTGTGAAAAGAGACAGAATGCTGGAAGACCTTTGTAATCTAGGTATACCTAAGAAATACATCAGCCTCATAAAAATGACGTTGCAGGGTTCAAAAGCCGCAGTCAGAGTAGATGGAGAACTGACTCCCCTGTTTAACATGGGAGTAAGACAGGGAGATGCCCTATCAACCATGCTATTCAACCTAGTTCTTGAGGCAGTCATCAGAAAAACCAATATAACCGGCCATATAAACACCAAATCAGTACAAATTACTGCATATGCAGACGATGTAGCCATCATTAGTAGGAATAAGCCACGACTAATGGAAGTGTTCAAACAAATTGATCCTGAAGCAAGAAAAAGAGGTCTCAAAATAAACGAAGCAAAAACGAAGTATATGATAGTCAAAAGAATAACTGACAATGAAAATAATATCACAATAGACAACTATACTATCGAACGAGTGGATGCCTTTACATATCTCGGCACAGAAATCAATCAGAAGAACTCCGTAAGTAGCGAAATTAATGCACGTATTTCCAGCGGGAATCGTACATACTATGCTAATAAAAGATTGATGGCATTGAAATTATTAGATAAAAGAACCAAAATGACTATCTACAGAACACTGATTAGACCCGTAGAAACCTATGGATGTGAAACTTGGGTAATGACGAAAAAAGATGAAGCCCAACTCAGGACATTCGAGAGAAAAATACTGAGGAAAGTATATGGCCCGGTACAAGAGGAAGATGGTACATGGAGAATCAGGAGAAACGACGAGGTTAATGAGTTAAATGAAGGTTATGACATTGTAAGATTTGTGAAAAGTCAAAGACTGTCATGGCTGGGACATGTGCAGAGACAAAACGATGCAAAATCAACAAAGAAAATGTTACAATGGAAGCCCATAGGAAGGCGAAAAAAAGGAAGGCCCAGAACGAGATGGTTGGATGACGTGGAAGACGACCTGAAAACAATGAACATAAGACAATGGAGAAGAAGGGCACAAGAGAGATCTGAATGGAAGGACATAGCCAGACGGGCAAAGACCCATCCAGGGTTATGATGCCAAAAGAAGAAGAAGAAGAAGAAATTTCTCATATTACTGATTTTGCTTTTCAGTAAACCACCAAATAACAAATTATGAATTTCGTCGTAGCACTACACGCACAGACTAGTTTGTGAGAACTGTCATTCCAACAAAAAATCAAAGCCTGCAAATTGAATTTCTGGAGTTTGAGTGTTGCACAACAATATGCACAAACAGATTGTTAAGTTACACGGATATTTAGGTATGCGCAGACGCGCTTGTCATACAATATTCTCGAGATATTCTATTAATTTTCAATTGAACGGATCAAACTGCTGAAAGAGCGAATATTTTTTTACGAGTTCTCATTGGCTCGATGGTTTGAGTTACTCAAAGTTAAAAAGTAAAATGTTGTGTTGTGCGAGGCTGGATCCAATAGTTAATTTGTCAATAAAGCAGAGACAGTAATGTTATAAACTCTACAAATACAGGTTTTTGGGTCATAGAGACAACATGTATAATTCATCTTTGTGTCTTGTATAGACTATATCTAAATGATACTTAAATGTTGACAATAATAAAAATGTATGCGAGAGTTAAAGAAATAAATCTTACTGTGTTTTTTTTTGTTCCAGTTGATGAAATTCGCAGAGAAGGTTTTAGGGGAGAAGCTATTCATAATGTTGATGAAAGGAACATTTTATGGGCATTTTGTTGCTGGTGAGGACCAGATTAAAATAAAACCAACACTAGAGCGACTTAGATCATTTGGAGTGAAACCCATTCTTGACTACTCAGTCGAAGAGGACTTGTCGCAAGAAGAGGCAGAGAAACGAGAACTTGAGTAAGTACTATGGATATTATCTCAACTAATATTCTAATAATAAATCATCTAAACAATGTGTATTATTTATATTGCGCTTAAAAAAATCAAAAGAATAATCTTCCGTTCTTTCCTTTGCTTGTAACTTCTTCTTCATTATCTTATGCCCGGTATATCCAACTCTAATTTTCTTTTTATCTATTTATGTCATTTCAACTACAATAATCTTCTACTCTCGCACTGTATTAGATTAGAAGCTTGTTCTATTATAGTGTGATAACAGATTATAATAACTTATGCATTTTTATTATGATAAACACCTACAAAATACCACATAATACATTTTCATTATTACTAACATGTTAAAATATACTTCAACACTAAAATATGTTTACGCAAAAGACTAAATTTTCGCTAATTAGTAAGTCTAGACAAAATTTAAATTTACTTTCTTTGTTGCATTATTTTCTATAACCATGTTCGACTTGGATAAGGGATTGCACCTTGAACACTGTAGTAATTAGAAAATTAGAATATTTTAAAGTGCAGCTTTTTCACAGTGAACAATAAAAACCCTACTCCCGTTACTGTAGATATTTTCGTAAGATGTTTTTGCCAGGTAGATGAATTCTTTGAAGGTATACTATGTATAGGATGGCTGGAAGAGAGTCAAATACGAAGAGTTAGAGCTACACGACCACTTGAACACGAAAAATCGCAGAGCGTGGAGATTGGCGCTTGGTACTGATGTCTTTAAGAGATGTTCAGCTCGTTAGATCAATTTATCGTTGGATGGGTGCTTCCTTTGCCCACTGAGTATCGATGAAATCGCCCCAAGTGACACAGAGAATGATTGATGTGGGATCAGAAGATATAATATGGAATAGTCTCTAGTGACAAATTTTAATTTTCTATAGGTATGCTTAATGGATGGCTAGAGTTATAAGACAAGGTGGGGAAAGAAAAAATCCACAATTTTTTATAAAAAGGTTCCTCACACTGTTGGGGTGTCGATACCTATGGCTTTAGGTCACCTCTATTTTTCTTTAGTCAACATGACGCACAGCTTTACACTTATGAGACCTCATCGTATGCCCTATCTTCAGACATTGTGAAATCAATATTTTTAGCAGGATAAAACTCGCTCACATATTTCCAGAGCCCCAATAAGTTTCTTTGTGTGCTAAAATTTTAAAGTTATAGTTGAACCCATTATAAAGGTCCATGAGTTCGAAAGGGGCGCACTGACGGTGCGGAGAAAATTAAGAAAGTCTAATTTAAAACCCAGAAGGCCTGTACCAAAGCCTCGTGTAAACGAAGATCACAAAAGATCGCGATTACGATTTGGAAAACACCGCTTGGCGTTGGAGATCTGTACTTTTCATTGATGAACGATGCGATGGAGATATTCAGAAATTCGATCGATTTTTGTAGTGTGGGACCGTAATCAATTTAGATAATCGAGTATATCTTGGGTTATCAAGGGTCATCTTGACTCTTAAAGTTATATCAATACCGAAAGGAAAAACATGCAGTGCTTTTACATACGCTATAGGCCCTTATTTTGTCTTGATGTATTGAAAACGCACGTTCACGTTCGAGTTAACAGAGGCTTTCTTCAAGAATTTCATATTGAAGTTATAGCCAGGGCTACATCCCGAGCTAAACCCCTTTGAGCAGTTGTGAGATATGCCTGATAGAAGCAATCCTTGTCATTATTAGAAATGTGGAGTTGATGGAGTTGTTATAAATGCTGAACTCTCAAGGAGAAAGATGAATGGTACATAGTTACTTTAGGAATGTTCTGTTGCTGATACGAATGCTTAGAATCTCCTGGGTGGCCCGAAGAATAAATGAGTCAATACCGACACAACTAAATTAGTCCAGTCGGGATAGCATTTGACCTCGCATGACTAACTGTCTCAAATTTTATTATTCTAACCTTTAGGGGGGGTCAAAAGTAGTGTAAATTTAAAATCGTGACTGAATTCCGTTGTTTTGTTTTAGCCGCTATATTGATTTTAAAGCAGAACCGTTTTTGCTCAATATCTTCGCCATTTTTTTTTTCAACTTTTAGACAAAAATCTTACGGACTGAAATTATTACAAATGTGATTTTCAACCTTTTTTGTGGGGTCGATATTTTCTGAGTTACGGGGGAAAATAGTGGAAGGGGGGAACATAATTATTGAATTATTTCGATTAATATTAACTTTGCATAAAAAGATTTGTATTTTATACGATTTTGATTTTTCTTTTCTCTTTCATTTTTTTACTAAAATCAAGCTCGTAAGTTGGTTCTTGTTCATTGCTTGTAATTATTCAATAGATAATACAATAATTAATTAAATAACAGAATAGATAATTCAATAATTATACTTAGTCACTATTTTCCTCCTTAACTCGGAAAATATCGACCACGCGAAAAAATTTGCAAAGAAGAAATTGTAGGAAATCGTAATTGCAAGAATTTAAGTTCATCCGATTTTGTCGAAAAGTTGAAAATGGTTGAGATATTGAATAAAAACTATTCCTATAAAATCAGTCTCTGCAATGTCTTACGCTCGCGCCTTTACCGCATACGTACGACCTCACATATTGATTTCAGCAAAACAATGAAACAGATCAAAATTGTATAAAATATAATTCTCTCCATTTTTGTTTATGTACGTTCATGTCGTAAAGGTAATAATAAACAAGATAATTCAATAATAATTATGCTTGTCTCCCCCTTCCACTAAGTTCCCCCATAACTCGGAAAAGATCGACCGCCGAATATTTTGCAAAGAATAAATTGTAGATCACAATGACAACAATTTAAGTCCTTACCATTTTGGCGAAAAGTTTAAACTGGCGGAGTTTGTAAACAAAACCAATTATTATAAAATCAATCCCTGTAGGTCTTACGCTCGCGCCTTTACCTCATACGTACGACCTCAAATATTGATTTTAGCAAAAAAAATGAACGAAATCAAAATTGTGTAAAATATAATTCTCTCCATTTTTGTTTATGTTCATTCATGTCGTCAAGGTAATAATATACGAGATAATTCGATAATTATGCTTTTCCCTTCCACCGATTTCCCCCTTAACTCGGAAAATATCGACTAGACGAAAAAAAACAGCAAAGAACATCAATAGAAACAGTCATACTAACATATATAGGACAAAAAAAGGCTAAAGCGGTACGAACATGTTAGAACTAGCGACAGCAGATGGATAAAGAGAATAACCGAATGGAGCCCCATAGGAAGGAGGAAAAGAGGACGACCCCGAAAATCCTGGAGGAACGAAGTAGACGACGCCATGAGTAAGAGAGGCCTAAACGATGGAGAATGAGACAACAGAGAGAGATGGAAACGGTTGAGCGAGGGAAGGCAGTGAATACTGTAGAATCCCTGAATATATATATATATATATATATATATATATATATATATATATATATATATATATATATATATATATATATATATATATATATATATACGAAAAAATTTATAAAAAAGAAATTATAGGAAATCGCATTTGCAACAATTTCAGTCCATACCATTTTTGTTAAGAAGTTTAAAATGGCGGAGATGTTGAGTAAAAACGGTTCTCCATTAAAATCAAGATGGCGGCTAACACGATTAAGTCGCGATTTTAAATTTACCTTCTATTGACCCCCCTAAAGGTCAGAATAATAAAAGTTTGAGCAACTCACCATGCAAAGTTAGGCCTTTTTTTTTTCGTCTAACCCGACTGGACTAAATGTGAAGAAAAGATTAAGAACGCATGATCGACAACAAATAGTATTATGCTAATTCGAGCACATTTTTAGAAGGGATTGAGAAGTTTACCATACATGGATAGGTGAAAGGGGTCGAAAGCTGTCAGAATGTACGAGAATGAAAAAAGAACGATACGGAGAAATGCGGAAACATCAACTCATTAAGTCATGATAGGTATTACGATGCCTGTAACAAGTTAACAACTAAAGAAAACGAGCCGAGATTTTCTTTTTGTCATCACTGGAACAATTTATACAGTATGGTGGAAATGAAAGAAATAAATTCGTTATTTCGTAAACCGGAGACTTTAAGGAAAAGTCCTGAAACCCGTCGATTTTTATTTTTAACTAAGCTATTCGTAAGAATACATTTTTATTTTTGACGTCATCCATGTGAGCGTGATGACGTCATTACTAAAATTTTTAAATAGAAAGGGGGGTATTGTAATACGTCATTTGAAAGGTCTTTTAAATACCTATTCAGTCATATCAATATGTCTGAGTATTTGATGTTTGTAATTGTTTAAAAAAAATTATTAAATATTTATTATTACAATAAATATTTATTAAGTATTGATATGATGTATTATTGACACCCAAAAATAAATTTTATAAAGTCCATCACTGGTAATGAAATGTCTTTTTTATCTACTTTTTACCTTTTTAAAAAAACTAGTTACCTTATCAATATGAACAATGATAGTTGGACATTCAAACTTAATTATCTTTCTGTCAAGTGATTAATAGTATTATTGTAGTAAACGTATTCAAAAAGTCTTTGTATCTTTGAACATGAAGCTAACTGAACCGCAAAGAATTGAAATTCTCATAATGATTGGTTATGGAGATAAAACACGTACGCAGAAAGAAGTATGTGCGTTATTTAATAATAAATACCCCCGTCGAGAACCAATTTCACAATCCACTGTAAGCAAAAATGAGAAAAAATTTAGAGAAATGGGTCATGTTAAAGACCTTCCTAAAGGTAGTAGAAAACCAATATCTGAAAACCAACAAGTAGACGTTCTGTTAGCTTTTCAAGATAATCCTCATAACAGTTCACGGCAAGTAGCATTAGATAATAACATGGACCATTCAACAGTTCTTAAACAGCTAAAGAAGGAAAAGTGGCATCCCTACAAAGTAAGTTTAGTACAAGAACTTATGGAAGATGATTTTGATAGACGAATTGAATTTTGTGACATTATAATGGAACGAAATAACAGAGATCCGATGTTTTTAAAAAAGATTATTTTCTCTGATGAAGCTACATTTCTACTAAACGGTCATGTCAATCGTCAAACTTATCGGTACTGGGCTACGGAAAATCCACACTGGATGCAAGAGTACCGTACTCAATACCCACAGAAAATTAATGTTTGGGTGGGAATAATAGATAATAGGTGTATTGGACCATACTTTTTCGAAGAAAACTTAACAGGTCCTCGATATTTAGAATTTCTTCAAAATTTCTTGCTTCCAGAATTGAACCGGTTGTTTCCAAACAGAAATGATTTATGGCTACAGCAAGATGGTGCGCCTCCACACTATGCTGTCTTGGTACGCAACTACTTAAACAACGTCTTTCCAAATCGGTGGATAGGTCGAAGAGGAACAATAGAATGGCCGCCTAGGTCACCTGATTTGACTCCTCTTGATTTCTTTTTATGGGGATATTTAAAAAGTAAGTTGTATCAAAATAGACCACAAAATATTAATGAACTGAAAGAAAGAATAGGTAATGAGGTTGTTCAAATAACTCCGGAAGTTTTAGAGAATGTTAGAGAAGAGTTCGCGGCACGCCTTTCTCATTGTATTTTAGCTGAAGGTAAACAATTGGAGCACTTAATTTAGGTTTCGTTGTATTTATTGAATAATACTTAATAAATATTTATTGTAATAATAAAAATTTAATTATATTTTTTAACAATTACAAACTTTAATGACTTAGACATATTGATATAGCTGAATAGGTATTTAAAAGACCTTTCAAATGATGTATTACAATACCCCCCTTTCTATTCAAAAATTTTAGCAATGACGTCATCACGCTCACATAGATGACGTCAAAAATAAAAATGTATTCTTACGAATAGCTTATTTAAAAATAAAAATCGACGGGTTTCAGGATTTTTCCTTAAAGTCTCCGGTTTACGAAATAACGAATTTATTCCTTTCATTTCCACCATACTGTATAACAATTCATTCATTCTAAGTTTCTAAGTCTTAAAATATTTTAATATTTTCCGATTTCAGTTTTAATTTCGTCGTATAGGTTTTTATATGTTTTTAATTTATCCTTTATTTTTCTTTTAGTAAATGTGAAATTTCTATCTGCATTGTTTTCCAATAATTCGTAGATTAAGCAAAATTATTTTAGCTCTGTATTTTAAGAGTCGTTTATAAAAGAGTGCAAAGTAACCCATAATGACAAAAAACCAATTCTATTACTGTTTAAAAAAGTTTATGTGTATGCGATATGATCAACCATTTAAAATGTTCTAATGCGTCTTATCTACAGACGATGATTATCTTTTTTACTTGAAGGCCAACCGGAATTGTCAAAATTTAAGGTAGATAAACATTTCCAGTAAACAGAGATAAAAGTATTATTATCATTCATCTCAACCGCCGTCCTTGAAGTGAAAAAAATGAAATAATACTTGTAAAAAGTAGATGTAAATAAAAGATGTCCCATTAAAAATAAATTGCATGGTATTATTAATAGAGCGCAGTTGTTTTGTAGCTTTATGTCATCATACGCTACAAAAATATAAGATTTTTTGGCACATGTTCATTAACATTTGAAAAAAAACTAGTCAAACAATCTTAATGTTTCCTTATGATTTCCGAAAAGGCTAACAAAAATAAAATCGTTAAATACAAAGAACGGGAAAGGCATAAACAATAGCGAGTTTATAAACAAGCAGATTAAAAGAACTGTTTGGTATCGTCATTATTCGGCATTTTTTCTTTTTCGAGGTTCTCCAAAAAACTATGGGTACAACTTTATGTGTCGATCCTAACAGAAGTATTCCTTTGCAAAATAATCCTTATGTACAGTGGAGATCGTGTTACTGTTGTTCATTGTTAATTATTTAAAATTAAAACGTTCGTTGTATACCAATTAGTTTCCAATGAAACTAGTAGCAATAAAATTATAAGTTCTCCTTTGGAAGATCATAAGTCGATGTTTGTAGTACTTGTGAACTGTACAAAATTAAAATAAAAGACACTAATTTAAATGAGATAGTCAAAAGAGTGGCTATTACTGAGTATTTTATACATAAAAGAAGAACCGGTAATTTTTATTCTGAATTATTCTTTCGGGTTTTGATTGTTTTCTATTACTATAGTTTATTTTTATGAACGAGAGAGTAATTAGCATAATTTTAACTGGTAGCTCCGACCACTCCATGGGCGTGCTCAAGATTAATTGAAAAATTACTTTGAATAATTGTAAAAAATAAATGAATTATTTCAGTGTTATAAAGTGTTATGTGTATGTAAACAAAAGTGACCTCTTTTATCACACACTATATTAGAACTGACTGGCCTACATTAAAAAGGGTTTTAAAAAATTCACATTTTTTTTAATTTTAAAAAATTACAAAAGAGAAAAAGAGTTTTTAAAACCGTCTAAGGTATGTTAAATAGATGAATAAAAATACTAATATAAAACTTACAGCTACTTGTTACAAATCCAAATCAGATTCAGAAGATGAACTTTCAGAACCAAGATTTATAATAACTGGCTCGATCATTTTATCAGTAATATTGTCCAGCTTCCACATTTTTTCCTCTTCTTTAATAGTGTGATTTACTGCCTTTTCCCAGTTTTCAGGTTTTACATTATTTACGGCCTCCAAAAACAACTGTTTAACATCATGAATTTTAAAAGTGGTATTTTTTCTTGAAACTTCACTCTTTATCTGTGCCCATACCAGTTCAATCGGGTTTAATTCACAATGATATGGTGGGGATCTAAGTACTGTCATTCCACGATTTTTGGCAATTTCATCAATCAATTTCGTATTTTTTAAATTTTTCTTTATGAAGGGCACACAACGAATAAAGTTCCTTTCTTATAGATCCGGGATGGTACGTAATATTTTCTGAACTCAGCCAATTCTGCAAGTCTTTTTTTAACCACTTCGTTGTGGGCAGTCCTTCTATAAGTCTGGAGTGATAACTTGCATTATCCATTACTATTACACAGTTCTTAGGAAGAAGATCTATCATTTGTTCGAACCATTCTTGAAAGACATCAGCGTTCATGTCTTCATGGTAGTCACCGGTACGAGTTGATTCAAAAGTTAATAAACCACCTTCAACAAAACCGTCTGAACTGCCAATGTGTACTATTATCAGCCTGCGTCCCTTTCCTGATGGTGGGTTTAAACCAGTAGATAAGTTATTTACAAAAGCGTGCCTTTGACTTGTAACAGTTTCATCCTGCCAAAATTTATTTGGTGTATGACCCTCGTTGATCCATGTTTCATCAAGATAAAATATTTTTCTTTTTTGGTTTCTCATTTCCTTTATGGTTCTTAGAAAATGTCTTCTCCATATGACAATATCGCTTCTTTCTAATAAAATAGACTTTCTGGGATTCTTTTTCCAGCGGAAGCCTATTTCTTTTAAAAGTTTCCATAACGTACTTCGACTCATTTCTGGGTAATCCTTATCATCTCGAACTGAGACAAGAACTTTATCCAATGTTGGAAATTCTTGTCTAAAGAAGAATTCATGCACTTTCCGTCGAAGTCCTTCTTTAAAATGATATTCTATTTGAAATTTTGGTTTCCCTGGAGCATTACGTGGCATTTGAAAACTACCACATTTCTCTTCTTTAATAACTCTGTAAATCGTAGATTTCCCAACACCAAGTGTACTGCTAACTAACTCAACGGTCTCATCAACACTTTCACATAAACGTTTGTCTGTAAATGATTTAAAACAATTATATATTAATGTTTTTTCATTAACTGTTAGAGGACCAATTTTTCGGCGTTTACACGGCACTTCCAAATTTTCCATAACACTAGTATACACAATAAACTGCACCTTGCAACTGAAGTACCTACTTTTAGTGAACTGTTAAGAATTTTGAATACGCCACTTGGACCTTCCTATATACAAAATGGAAAAACCCACTATCACATTTTCTGTGGAATAAGTTTAGAAGGTAATTATCTAGTCAATTACTGTCGTAGATTCCTGGAATTAAAGAATTAAATGTTTGATTGTTGAAACCCTTACTTCGTGGAATGCACTCATTTCAGATAAAATAAAACGTTTTATTTTATCTAAAGAATTAAACTTTATTTTGCAAATAGGCAAAGACTTAAACTTTATTTTGCAAATAGATAAAATAAAACGTTTTAGTTTATCTAAAGAATTAAACTTTATTTTGCAAATAGGTAGGTACTTATTAAACTTTTATTGGTTATATATAACCAATAAAATAAACATCTTACATTTCTTGCAAATTCATTAGTACCTGTTAACCTCCATCACTCCGACACTGGCAACCTTATTTAGGGATTAGTAACCCTCACAACTATTGTATTCTATTCTGCTCCAACCTTTATACCTGGTGGTCATACTCAATTTAAAATTGTTTTCCTATATACTTCTGGAAACTTGTTGACAAATATCTGTTTTTCATTGAGTCACCCGTATCAACAGTTTAGGGATTTGCATACATAATTTATTGTTTTATTACTCTCTCATACATAAAAATACACTATACAACGAGCTAACGACTATTTTATTTTGTATCCACGATATCAAGAAATATAGTGCGTTTTTGTACATTTCTATCATGAAGCTATAACTCCCAGAAAACTAAATATATGCCAGCTATATCAAGAACGCAACAAAATAACTTAAGAGGTACACAACACGACACTATAGAAAGAAGAGTTCTGCTACTTAGGGTCACTGGTGACTGCAAAAACAACACATCCAAAGAAATAAGAAAAAGAATATGCTTGGCTAACCGCTGTTATTTTGGCCTAGGTCCTCAACAAGAGCAAGAAATATGAAGAGCAACTAAGTCCAAACTTTATAAAACATTAATACGCCCAGTGCTCACTTAAGGATCGGAAACATGGGCAATGACGACCCAAGATGAGGAGTTACTACGAATCTTTGAAAGAAAAGTATTGAGGACCATATGTGACAGAGTTGTCGAAAAGGGTCTGTGAAGAAGGCGATATAATTACGAACTCTATGAACTTTTTGGTGATGCAGATATCGTGCAGAACATCAAAATAAACCGCCTAAGATCGGTGGGCCAGGTTCTGTGGTTAAATGAAAGTGATCATGTTAAAATAATTATGCTATTCTTCCGGTCGGAAGAAGACGAAGGGGGTGACCTAAATTTAGGTATCTGGACGATGTGCAGGACGATTTAAGGGAGATTTGAGAAGACAGACACTCGACAGGGAAGGATGGAAGGATGTATTGAGGCAGACCAGGACTCACGAAGGGATGTAGCACCAACTAATGATAATAATAGCGGTTCAGTGTCACAAACAGAGTATTTTTTTGCCTATTTCCCTGGCTTATATGTAGTAAATCTTACTGGCAAGTGACTAAGATCTATTGTTATGTAGTTGCTGCAGCCTGTAAATAAGTACTTCTTGCGCTCAACGTCTGCATTTACTATTAAATAGCTCTGTTAGTAACGTCAATTAAACCTTTTTTAATTTTTTTTTCTACCTTCTTCTGGAGCCGTACACTATGCAGCGTGTCAGCGTTTATGCTGGTCGGAGAAAGCATAGGGATTCTTCATGTATTCTATTTATTTTACTGATATCAGGTATGCCACCTCAGTTTCCTATGTCTCTGAACCGTAAGTGTTGTTTGCGACATGGTTCTACTTTGACATTTAGATTATGCTTAAGTTCGCACATTAAGATGGCATTCGATACATTGCATAATTTGTGGCTTCTAAGAATGTGGCGCAAGTATAAAACTTTTTTCTGTTTAATGAGGTTAGTACTTCTCTTTGGATATTAGCCTAGTATTAATTCTCTTAGAACTCTTTCATGTCTAAGATGGCCTGATCCATGGAATTTTGAGTAACCTTCTAAGCCATCAAATTTAAAATGCTTTCATGCGGTCTGGGAATCTTATTATAACTAACCAGGGCTCTCTACTTTCAGTAGTATTGTCGATGTGTAGCATTTTAGAACACGCGTTCGACCTAATTATAACTATTACAACAACTAGTTGTAACTTGAGATATAATTATTAAACATAAAAAACATATCTTTTCCAAATGGAAACTCAAAAAAAGAGTTAGTTAAAAAAAGAATAAACAAAATGTTAAGAAACAAAATTTAACATTTATTTTTGTGTCACCACAAACAGTTACAAAATAGACAGTAAAAAAATAATACAACAATAGTCGCAAAATACAAAAATACAAAAAAGACTTACATGTTTCATCTGTTTACAAATTCCAGGAGTTGGAGATACTATTATAAACTTACTAAATTTACCGCACAGAGATTAACCTTTTTTTTAAAAATAAAACAAACTAAAATCAAAAATAATAAAACGAGCTGTCGTGAGTTAACATTAAATAAAAAAAAAACTGAACAAATAAATTGACAGCTAAAGTCAAACCCTAAAATTTTACAATTTATTAATTATTACAAATCTTTTTTGTTATGAAAGCAAATTCTTATTATTAAAAAAATGTCTGTCTTTACTTTAAAATTTGAAAGTTACCTGGATTTCACAAAAATTACACTTGCGCTGTAAACTGGACTTCTTAAAAACTCAACAATGGCTGGGAATCTCTGACACACGAACAAAAAGGAAAATGGGTCACTGGAACACAAACCTTGGAAACTAAATTGGACTTGGCTTCTTAAAAACAGGAAAAGGTACAACTGGATACAATGGCAACATTTCAAAACTCACTTAAAACTGTAACTGAACCATTAAACTGCTACTATATTTTACATATTTTTCATAAAAAAAGACGAACAACGAGGAACATTTCAAATTTGACGTAAAATTTGGACATAACGCTGAAGACCATCGCGGCTCTAACGAAAGTGACGAAATTATCTTAAAAATTGATCGCATAAGTTGGAATAAACAAAACACTTTGGGTTTAAGACACATAAACAAGACACAACGGAAATTAAGACGTAAATTCTTAATTTGAAATCGCAATATCGGGCGTTTTGAACAAAGAAATTTGCGCCTGTGACATAATCAAACAATAAAATTATTTATTATCGACGGCGGCGACCTAAAAAGAACGAAAGATTATTTGGGTTTTAAATTGAAGGATACGAACTAAGAAACATTGAAAAAATTCTTCGTTATTATAATGCATATATACGGGGATTTCAATTAACACATATACGAGGAGATTCCAATAAATTTCAAATGCTACAAGTTTGATACTTTTTTCATTCTGCTGGCAAGTTGAAAACTTCGTAGGTTTGTACACAGTATTCATTATTTGAGCCACTACTTTACTATGTAGTTTTCACTTATTAAAAAAATATGACGCAACGAAGTTTGGACAAACTTGCTCCATTAAGCCTCAAAAAAATGTTAGGTCAAAAATGTATGACTCTCTTCTCTAACCATGACAGAAACTCAAAAAAAATCTCTAAAATAATTGAATTGCAAGCAAAAAATGTAATTTATTGATCATAATACTCATTACTTTTATTTTCATTATTTCTTCTATGCTTACTGGATTCATTGTATTACAAAATGTCTAAGGAATGTTGCTGGGTAATTACTGGGAACGTATTTATTATTTCATAAATATGCTTGAATTATAACCCATGTAATAGATCGGCTAAATAGTTTATACTTAGTTATTAATCAATGTTTAGTTTTATTTCTGGTAGAGATTAATTCATACTTATTATTAATTGTAATGACACTTATCGCTATTTGTCACCTATAAGTTACTATTTTATATCCTATTTCCTAGATTTTTTTCCATCAAAGGTTTATTTATTCAAAAAAAGGGACATCCTTTTCTTTTTATCCTTTGTGTTATTGTTAATAGATAGCTAAACCAATTGAATCCTTACTTCATATATTTTTCTTTTTAGTCTAATAACACTACTTACGTTGTAGAAATCTTTGAAACCCTTTCTTCCTAAGAGCTTGCCTGTCTTAAGACAAAACTGTACACTGGTTTCGTCAGCATTATCAATTCTTGTTGGTTCTGAAATAATGTCTTCACATTATAAAATCTTTTAGACCGTCAAACCAATTTCTTATAGACTCTTCAGTAACTGAAGCCTGCGCTTTAGAAATAATTTCAGTATTTCGTTTCGCAATAGCTACGCAAAAAAAGCTGCAACCACTTTTTTCCTGGTTTACCGTCAGGAAAACTAGTGATTCTGTTACAGTCTCTTAAAATAAACTTGACTGCATTTTGTACCTCTTCCGGATGCACGGGAAAACCAAGTTTCGTTTTTGCAATTATCCAGTCCTCTAGTTTTTTTTTCCTCGTCTTCCGTAAGTGTAGCTTTGGGTCCCATTTTGCGAATTAGTGGAGTAATACCTCTTATTTTGTTATTCAAAGTTGCTTTTGGTATTAAACATTTTATAGAGGCTGCGTTTTGAGACGAAGTACCCGTTCTTATCCATTCACCATAGATTCTATTTAACATCTATGGTGAATGGATAATGCGGAAAGCTACTGAGGACTGGAACGGTGGCATCACCATTGGCGGGAAGAAGATTTGCAACTTGAGATATGCAGATGATACTACTATCCTCGCTAGTTCTGAAGCTGAATTGATTCACCTGCTACAACGGATAGAAGACGTAAGCTTAACGATGGGCCTTAAAATAAACAGAGATAAAACGAGAATCATGATAATTGACAGAGCTAACAACAATCAAAATCATCTGGTCATGATAAACAATATCGCTGTTGTAGATAAATTTGTGTATGTGGGCTCATTAATAACCAACAAAGGAGGCTGTATTGAAGAAATAAAGCGGCGGTCAGCAATCGCAAAAAGCGCTATGGCAAAATTAACAAAAATTTGGAAAAGCCATGAAATAACTACCGATACAAAAATGAGACTAGTAAGAAGTCTAGTTTTTCCAGTTTTTACTTATGCATCGGAATGCTGGACCCTTACTGAGAAAGACAAAAAGAACATAGATGTATTTGAGATGTACTGCTGGAGACGAATGCTGAGAAGACCATGGGTGGCCCGAAGACCAAATGAATCCATACTGGACCAGCTAAAAATTAAGAAAAGACTAAGAACACAAATATCAGAACAAATAATAAGCTATTTCAACGAAGGATCCTGAGAAGAATAGTTGGTGGCATCTGTGAAAATGGTGTTTGGAGAAGGAGGTACAACTACGAGATATATCACAGATATAAACATATTTGGTTACCTCCTAGAAGAATCCTTATGTCACAACCTGTGGGAAGTAGAAAAAGGGGTAGACCAAAACTCAGGTGGAGGGATGGTGTAGATGAGGATGGTAGACAAATAGGCGCAGCAAACTGGCAACAGTTGGCAATGGATAGAACTGACTGGCGTAATAGACTTGGGAAGGTCGAGGCTCTTTTATAGGGCTGTAGCACCAATGATGATGATGATGATATTCTAAACTAGTTGAGAACATCAGCCTACTTAATATATGAGTAACATCAGTAATGTAGAATTATTTTGAAATAATAGCGAATCAAAAAAAAATTGGAAAATTCCAAAATATTCGATATTTTTGTCCATGGGTGTATTTCGCTTTGATGTTCAAAAATAATTCCTTAGTACAGTTCAGCCAAAACATTTTCTACTTCTTTCTTTTAAAATGTTTTCATTTTTACATTGTGCTTATTTGATTAGCCTAACAATTTCTCTCAAGTATCAAACATGTAGTATTTAAAACTCATCAATAATTTTTTATTAGATTTTTATGTATTGTTAAAATTCCAAGTAACGGAAGACTTTTTAAAAATATGTACTTTTCTAAACAATTTTACCAATAAAACATGTTTATTTAAGGTCCTCAGTACCGGAAGCAGGAGAAGAAAAGGTCGAAGGACCTCTAAAGCAGTACCATGTAGATAAAACATTCGCCGACAGAAGATACAAAGTACAGTCAGCGAGGACATACTTCTACCTCAATGAAGCCCAGTGCGAAAAGAACACGGAAACATTTATTAAATGCTTGGAAACCATAGCAGGTAATGCAAACTTTAGTTTGTTACCGATATGAGATGAAGTGAACTTTAAAAACATAATTGTTTTAATGGTAATTTGTTATCCAAAGAAGTCTCGTCTATGCAACGTAAATTTGGGATGGAAATGTTCAGTGATATGTTTTTTGTAATTTGTCAAAAAACATTTAAATATATACGTAGATAAATGATGCCTTAAAAATTACCTTGTTTATCACAAATATAAGTCATCGTAGAAAACAATCGTAAACAATTTAAAAAACGAGGTTATTAGTCCATGTTGTGAGACCGCTGTAGTAGGAAAAATGTTTCTTATTCGCTTACTTTGCGGATTTTTTTTTTTTTTCAAAAATGTCCCGTTTAAACAAATCTGAATGGTGCCGGGTCAGTGGCGCACCCAGGGGGGGTTTTGGGGGTTAACCCCCCTAGGGCCATATTCCGACACTGTTACTCACACATTTTGAGGACTTAAAATGGAGATAGCATCATAAAAAAATTCGGTGACCAACCAAACCCCCCCCCCCCGAGGCAAATTCTAGGTACGCTACTGTGCCGGGTGAAATGTTTGAGCATAAATGATTCAAACGATTTTTTAAACAAATTTCAAAAATCACTTTTGCTTCGGAAAATATTTTTTTAAGTGATATTTTAAACAAAAAAGGTGTCTTGTAATTTTTTTCAAAGTTGACAGTTTTCTACTTATAGAGTGATTTAAAATCTGAAAATTGTGAAAATACTCATTTTCGAGACTTAAAAACTCATATGTAAATTATTATTTATTAAGTTGCCAAGTGTCTAAAGCGAAGCCTAAACATTTAGTTTCAAGATTCTGAAGAGCAATCGGAGCTTACTTCAATTTAGACTGTTTTTTCCATTCGATTGTTAAGCCACGCGCTGCACTATATTCGTATGGTGCGTCTTTCGTATTTGAAGCTCTTCAGAATTTTCCTGGCCAATCCTGATGTTTGCTGTTTGCACATTGTTGTCAGTAAAAATTTTTATTGATACGTAGATCAATGAAAACTTTCCACTACTTAATAATTAATCTCTGGTTCCCAGGTTATTGTGAAACCCAAACTGCGTGTCACCAAGTGGTTCTACTTTGGTACATCCTTGAGTGCAAAATTCGAAGAAATATTTTTAAAACATGGCTTATCAAGCTGGTGGTTCCGTAGTCACTACATCTTTTCGCATTTGTTTTTTAGATATCGTCACAAAAGTCGACCACAGCTCATCCGTTGGTATACAGCCAGTTTCATAAATTTTATTAAAAAGATGAAGAGATCTGTTACCTGAACTTTCGAAGAGCTTTATTATTCCACTATTATTCCGGTATTTTATCCGGTCAAGTCGCTTTCCTGGTCTTGGCTAATCTCATTGCTCGTTCAATTTCGTCCATAGTTATGTTATTTCCTGTCACTACTTTTTTAATTTTAAGATCGGGCCTTCCATCATTAAACAGTTCCTCAATGTAATCTTTCCATCTCTCTTCTTCAAGTGCCATCTTCGTTCCGAAGGTTGGCGATCATCAGGGCTATACGTATTTTCGAAACTGCTGACCGAAACAATTCGTTGCTGCTACAGCTATACCATTCCCGTAGATTCTTTAGCCAGGAGTTTCGTCTTCTTCCTATGGACCTTTTTCCTGCTATTTTCCCTTGCATAATTATTCGAAGCAGTTCATATCTTTCGCCTCTTGTAATGTGTCCCAAGTATTGCAGTTTTCGTTTTTTGATCGTAAATATGACTTCCTTTTCTTTATTCATTCTTCTCAAGACCTCGACATTTGTGACTCTCTCGGTCCATGATATTCTCAGGATTCTGCGATACATCCACAGTTCAAATGCCTCTAATTTTTTGGTATCCATCTCTCTATTGTATCCAAATTGAAGTTTTCATCATCATTATTAGCTGTTTTGAGTCCACTACTGAATATAGGCCTCCCGTAAATAATTCCATTGCATCCGATCTTGAGCACCCCGAATCTAGTTGTGCTGAACGCGCTTGATGTCGTCTGGCCATCTTGTTGGAGGACATCCTCGATTACGATCACGATAATTTAAGTTTTAGTAAACTTAAGTTAAGTAAGTTGTATTATAATTCCGATATTCTGAAGACATTTTCTACAAGAAAAACTAAGTTTTACTTATGTGTAGAGATCTTCTCTTAAAAACCACAACCACCTGTTAACCTGCTATAGGAAGAGTTGGTTCAAAATGATTAAATTGGTTACGAGTTTATGATATCTCGATGTGTTTCTGAATATATGCAAGTACAACAAAATCCAAAATAATTTTCTTTTTTTTTTCAATTCCTTTTTTTACGTGACGATGGTTCGTTACGTAATTCATTTAATGGAGATCTTTGTTAAAGACTATTATTGTCTCTTCAAGGAGTGGAATCCTGATTTCAGTGGACGTAGTTCGTTAGTTGTTTTCACTTCTGGAGATGTTTCGTTGAGGTTGAGATTTGGCATTAAAAGGCTAAGGTTAGATGACCAATTCACATTTAGTGGAACGGTCTTTTCAGAATTTTTAGGCCGCCATTTAGCCTACACGTGAACGATAATTATGGTTGTCACCTTCCTAAGACGGGTATTATTGTGCAATGAGATTGAGAAACCAATGACAACTATCTTCCCCTTTCCTTCAGGAAACCTAACCCATTTAAATAAATGAGATTGATCTAGTGAAGTAACTTCTGAGCATTTTGAACCTTATTTATGCTTAATTAAAACATTTTTGTGTATCCCTGGGGACAGTCGAAATATCATAAATTGTTATTCGTTCTCAAAATAAGACCCATGAGCACTTGCGATATTCCACCACTTCCACTATGACGTCACAAGCCGTCTCAGACGAATTTCATGTCAGCATCTATAATATAGTCAGTAGCGAGTTTACAGCGAGTCATCGTTGTAAGGGCTTGGCTTGTGACGGCAGAGGGGGAGTCCCAAATGGCCGATATCAGAGAATGGACCGGTTGGGACACCGCACCACAGTCACTCTGACGTCACTAACCATGCCTTCAGTCGCGTTTCATGTCAGCGTCGAAATCATGACCAAGTGAGAGCTTGTGACGTCCGCGGGAGAGGCTTGTGACGTTAGAATGTGAGTGGTGGGGGTGTCCTAATCGGCTCACGCTCTGCGCCCATTTCATCATAAAAAATAGCAATTTGTCAATTAAATTTTCGTTAAAATATCCCTAAATGCTTTGTAGAGCGTCTGAAATGTTCTTATCTTTATTTGATATCAAACACTTCATTTGACGGCATTAATAAGCTGAAAATGAAAAATTTGACGCATAAATCATCTAATGAATTGATTCTTTAGTACCATTATTACTCTGTTACATGCCGTTGTCAATCTAGTTACTTACTAAATACTTAAGAATAATATCCTCTTCATCATATTATATCAAACGTTTGTTACAATCAGAATGATTTTCACCATATATACTGCTATTCTAATCAGGCCATGTAAAATTAAACTTCAAATAATTAAGCACATCATTTATAAAAAGTAAGTTACGTAAAAATCTCTAATATATTTCAAACACTTTTATTCACTAAAAACCATTAAGCGTTTATCAAAACTCATTTAAAGAAAATATATTCTGCAGTTTCTATACAAGTAGCCGTGTAGGTTAGTTGTTTAGAAATTTAAGGATAAACCTCACGAAACTGAACATTTTCACACCAAGATATACTTTAGATCCTAGTATTTGGCGGTGGATAACCTTTACTCCTTTTTGTGACTTGTTTTTAGTTTTTAGGTATTTCGCTTTTTTCCGATGTCTGCCGGGCAGTACATTTATTTTTGTGGTCTTCCTATTTGTCTCATCCTTACACTTGCTTCTTTCTGTTTTGTGTTTATGAATTCTATTTCGAGTATTTCTGTGTTCAATTAGTTCTTTTTATCTTATAATTAAGGTTATAATTAGTAATAAAATAATAAAATGTTTAACTCTTGTCTTCTTTCCAAAGTTTCAGTTTGTGCTTCAATTTTGAATAGGATCTTCAATATCCTCGTACTCGTAATTTTTTTGAAAAATAATATCAAATTGCGAAGTTTTCAAAAATCTGTGGCGAATGGACTAGTTTCCGTGCCAAACACACATCATCGTCGTCATCATCATCATAATCATCAAAAAAATGCGTCCCTTTTGAAAACTGTTGTTTTGTTTTGCTTATAAATTTTCGAGTTTCTAGCAAAACTTCGTTGCCTTGCATCTTTCGGCCATTTTCAGCGACAAGAAATTTCGACGACCGCAAAAATTTGTAAATAAATGTAAACAAAAATACGCTATTATAACTACTAGACACCGTTGATAGCGACGCGACGGTACCTAATGTCAGGTTCGTTTACATTAGGAGACATAGACAAGGTTTACATAAGATTTACCGATTACTCCCGTATCACACATAATATGGCGAGGGAACGTTTTGGTGCGAAGTTATGAACGAAGGTTACTTTTGGGACAGAGCATGTATTTATGGCAAAGAATTACTTCATATGGTTGATTTTAAACTTTTTTAAATCAATTTTTTTTTCGAAAATTATAATAAATCAAGACAAACATTAAGATCGTCGCTTTCTGGTTTTTCCAAACAAAAACTAGTTTTTATGTCAACGGTTGGGTACTGAAATCCCGCCCCATTTAATTATTCTACGAAAATGTACTTACTAAGTACTTAGCCATTACCGGAAATATAAAATTGTTTGTAAATTTGTATTTAGGTCAACCGCAGGAATTTCTCTTAATTATTTTTAAATGTTATAAACAAAGACATCATATTTTTGATAACATTTCACAAAAATATTTAATGACTATGATTTGGAATAAGTTTTACTTCTTTTTGTGTATATCAATAATTAGTGTTCATTGACGAACCCACAAAACAAAAAGTCTACTTATTTTCGTAACTGAAAAATATTTTATTTTGCCATTCCTAAGTTTAGAAAAAAGATGAACGCAAGTATTTTTTTAATAGTATATTGCGAGATAGTTTACTGCTAAAAACCATTGTTCCGATCAGTTTCTAAAAAAATTTAAACAAACTAATAATTCAAAATTCAACACTGCTCCGGTAATTTTATTTGAATGTTGGATAAAGGTTAGTACAACTCTGTAATGTCTCTCTAGGGGTCTGTGTTACAATAGGTATCAATAGCGGATTATTATCAGGTTGGTCTTTAAAATTTCGCATAGATCTTGTCCCTCACTATACATGCTTACATTCACCAATCTCGTATAGTCGGTTCGCTATATTTACGCGGGTTTCGGATTAACAAAATTATGCTAATGACTCATTGATAACCAGTTGCAGTAAACGACTTCCCAGAAAATTAGGTAAAAACTGCATTAATGGTCATATTTTAAAATACATTAATATAACATTAGGGTAGGTATAAATTTGTTACAATATTGCAGTTGAATTGATTCTTTGCCGCCAGTGTTGACATTGTATGTTTGGTGGAAATATTTAAAAATGCCTAGACGTGTGTTAGATGTAGATAGTCTAATTTGTAGTGTACATAAGTATTTTACGGATGAAAAAGAAAATGGCGGTCCTTTAAAATCGGTAATGTCTGTTCAACAACGCGTATGTGATGCTCTAGGAATTAGTGAAACCCAACTAAGAGGAGTATTACAAAATCGCAATAATGAACGGCCGAAAGAAGATCACCGAAAAACTCGCCTATCATTGAAAACGAAAGATATTCCAGATGGAAAAAAATTTGAAATTCGTGATACCATTTATCGAATGCGAGCCAACAAGGAACATGTGACCTTAAATACAATTCTCTCGGAATTAAAAGATAGAAAATTTGACGAAATTGGCAGAACAAGTCTATGGCAAGTGATACATAATTTGGGTTTCAAATTTCAAAAGGAGGATAACAGAAAAGCCCTTTGTGAAAGAAGTTCTGTTGTGCATAAAAGAATTAACTTTCTAAGAAAATATTCTAAATTAAAAGAAGAAACGGCAAATTTTATATATTTAGACGAAACATGGATATTTTCTAGGGGTACAACCAAGAGAATATGGCAAGATGATAACGTAAAGTCTATCAAACATACTGATGGAGAAGGGAAGCGACACATAATTTTACGTGCAGGAGGTAAATCGGGTTTTATAGAAGGTGCTGATTTAATATTTTCATCTAAATCAAAATCAAGTGACTATCACGATAATATGAACACAGAAATGTTTGTAAAATGGTTACATGAAAAACTTCTCCCAGGTTTAAGTGAGCCCAGCGTAATTATTTTAGACAATGCACCTTACCATTCTAAAGTATTAAACAAAAGTCCAACGAATTCTTGGACTGTTAATAAAATTAAAGAATGATTGACAAAGGAACATATACCATTTACACAACATATTTTAAAATCAGAATTATTACGCTTGGAAAATATCCACGCAAAACCAAAAACCTTTGTTGTGGATCAGATTATTGAAAGTTACGGTCATCAAGTTTTACGTCTGCCACCGTATCATTGCCAGTTTAATCCCATCGAATATATATGGGGAATAGCAAAACAATATTATGACAACCATATTGGGCCTAACGGTTATAGCGACGACGCAGTTCGGGAAACTTGGCGAAAGGCACTTTCAATTGTAACTCCAGAAGTGTGGTGCAACTGTATATTCAAGTGCGAGAAACTAATAGAAGATTGGTGGACTCGTGAAAATAAAATAAACGAAATAAGTCCAATCATAATAACAATTAATGGTGATGACAGTGATGATGATGACGATTATGATATTTTTGATGATAATGACTGATTTTCATTTTTGTTGGCAAGTTAAATTTTTTTATTTTTCATTAGAAATTCTCTCCATGGAACAAATATACATAGACCATATTTTCTGTGTGAAGTGTAATATAAAATTATTATTAGGTTTATATTAGCCACATTAGACTCCATT
Source organism: Diabrotica undecimpunctata (assembly GCF_040954645.1). Classification (NCBI taxonomy): domain Eukaryota; kingdom Metazoa; phylum Arthropoda; class Insecta; order Coleoptera; family Chrysomelidae; genus Diabrotica; species Diabrotica undecimpunctata. Next base: position 156,772,476 of record NC_092809.1, read on the forward strand.
AATGAAGTAATTCTCCTTATTATACTGTCAATTATATAAAAGATTTTCCATTATTATTTAATTAAAAAAAGTTATGGATTATTTTTCATTTCATTTGACCAGTTGATATTTCCCCAAAGAGCAGGTAATTAAAACTGGGTACTTACAATAAAATTTTTAATCCGAAACCCGCGTAAATATAGCGAACCGACTATAGTCGCATCATATTGGACATAATACTAAGATTAAGGAAACTACGAAAAATCATGATAATAAAATAGATTTCTTAACAACCCCATTTTTTTATTGTCCCCCTTTTATTCTCCGCTTTTTATCTTTTCACGTGATATATCAGTGTGTAGCACTATACTTCACCTGATAATGTCAAAGTTATACTTAAATACAACTTTTTTATTATGGGTACTATGTAATGCAGTTAGCTATAGAACATTGATTCGGAAAACATTGCAATCATTTATATTAGTTGCCAACTAGAGTGCTGCATTGTGAGGAATAATATAAATTGGCACAGACTAAATTATTTGTCCTTGCAGCTTTGTACTTAAGATAATAAGCTTAGAAATTAGTATTTATATGACCGATGAGCACAGAATATATCAAGGTCAGAAACATTATACTAGGTGGAAAAACAATATTTGGAAACATCCCAAAACTGGTTCTCATTTGATTGTCGCTACCGCAGGAAAGTATTAAAAATACTATTCCATGTTAGTATATTTAATAGTCTAGGCGGGATCTGTTTTGGATTGGAAATTTTCCATAGGAAGCTATTTTTTTGCTGGAATCCCTTAAGGATGTGCCCAATATCGATAATCACGATATGCGCCAGTCGCAAACCCTGTGCTAAATTTTTTATTTAACAAAATCTGAAAACAATTGAAAATTTCTCATTTTTTTGCTCCTATTTTCGTTTATAATTCGGAAAATATTAATCCTAGAGAAAACATTATAACAAGTTAAAAGTTTTGTTATTCAATTTCACACAATATTTTGTTAGCTAGAAATTGAAAATTTAATGTTTATTGTTGAAAAAATAGCAATAATTGGAAAAAAAGTACAAAAAAATGAAGTTAATCCTTTAAATGTTTTCGACTTTCTAAACTTGACTTACAAGCTCCATATTCTGCCTAGAAAAACCTTTTAATATGTTTAAAACGTGTGCTAAAGTTTGTTAAGATCTGTCGGATAGGTTTTGCATAATAATTTGGAACCCAGCCTACTCGAAAAAAATCATAAATTTTCAAATTTATAGTAGGCCCTAAATAAGGCCCTCAGATAGTTGCAAATTTTTTTACACATAAAGAAAGGCTCAAACTTTCAAACGCTTTTTGTAAAATTCAAATCGGTTCACTAGGAGAGCCTAGAAATTTTTTAAAAGTTTTAAACATTTTTTGTATACATTAGACAATAATTATAAACAAATTGAATAACTTTACGAGCTTTAAAAATATCAATTTCAAAATTTATACACTTAAAGAACATTAAAAGACGCTTCTTTAAAAAAAAAAAAAAGATATATTCGGGCCACTCAAAGTTCGATTTTACATTGAATAAAATTCGCTACTTGTGCTTTAAAAAAGGTTGCAAAAATAAAAATTTTTAATTGCCCATGCTGCCACCAACACAATCTGCAGCTGAGCAACACTCGCTTCGTGTATATTTTCAAGTACAGCAGTGTCTTGGAAATAACCTGAATGCTACTGAGTGGGAGTGGGAACTAACTCAAAATGGTCTTGAGCCAATACAAACTGAGCAGGCATTACTACCTGACTCATTATTCAGAAATATTAGTTGCAAATGTAAAAAACTTTGTACAAAAACATGCAGTTGTATCAAACATGGTCTCAAATGTTCTGACTATTGTCTTCACTGCAATGGTCAGACATGTAAACACAGTAAAATATTGGAAGAAGTTGAACGAGATATGGATATGGAGTCGATGGATTCCTTAGATTTTCTAGAGGCACAAGATAAAGCTACAGATGAAGGAGAAGGAACATTAAATTTACAGATCGAGGATGAAGATATTGAAATAGAAAATGAAGGTTTTGAGGAAGACCTGAAGATTCTTGTCCTTCCAAAAAAAAAAGAAAAAGGCTTAAAAAAATTATTGAAGAGTCAAAATAAAGTTTATTTATGAAACAAAATTTTTTTTCGTTCGCCTTTGTGTTAACAATTTATAAATACATATTTGTTTACTAAAAGTAACAATTTACTTCAATGTATAAATTGCAAGCTCAAAAAATATGCATGAAGAAAAAATGCAATTATGTACTTGTTTAACATACAATTGTTTATTGCAAATTTCCCAATTTGCGATTAAAAATGGTATTTGAAAATATGATATTTGAAATCCTTGTCGTCCGAGACATCGATTCATAAAAAAAGAGCAAAATTGGTTAACAAGAAGCCGAGATAATGCAATTTTCAGCGCGCGCTATGATTTTGAACTCGCCGATTCACATTTCGAGTGAATGTCCCCCATCACCACCTCTCATGCATTCCGAGCGACATTTTACGCGAAAACGGTTTTTTATTTGTCTTTTTTATAGATGTTGCCGTGAAGCGCATTACTTAAAACTTTTTATATAAAAAGTACGTGAGGGTATTTGTTTAAAAACGAGCCCTCTATCACTTATGGTTACACGGCAAATGTATGCCAACTTTGACCTTCAATATCTCGGCAACCACTAAGCCGAATGTATCTTTTTTAAAGTAGCGTCTTTTAATGTTCTTTAAGTGTATAAATTTTGAAATTGATATGTTTAAAGCTCGTAAAGTTATTCAATTTGTTTATAAGCCTAAAAAATGTTTAAAACTTTAAAAAAATGTTCTAGGCTCTCCTAGTAAACCGATTTGAATTTTACAAAAAGCGTTTGAAAGCTTGAGCCTTCCTTTATATGTAAAAATATTTACAACTGTCTGAGAGCCTTATTTAGAGCGTACTTAAAATTTGAAAATTTGCGATTGTTTTCCAGTAGGCTGGATTGCAAAATTATTATGCAAAACCTATCCGACCGATCTTAACAAAATTTAGCACACGTTTTAAACATATTAAACAGTTTTTCTAGGCGGAATATGGAGCTTTTAAGTCAAGTTTAAAAAGTCGAAAACATTTAAAGGATTAACTTCTTTTTTTTGTAATTTTTTTTCCAATTATTGCTATTTTTTCAACATTAAACATTAAATTTTCAACTTCTAGCTAACGAAATATTGTGTAAAATTGAATAACAAAACTTTTAACTTCTTATAATTTTTTCTCTAGGATCAATATTTTCCGAATTATAAATTATAGAAGCAAAAAAATGAGAAATTTTCAATTGTTTTCAGATTTTGTTAAATAAAAAATTTAGCACAGGGTTTGCGACTGGCGCATATCATGATTATCGATATTGGGCACATCCTTAAGGGATTCCAGCAAAAAAATAGCTTCCTATGAAAAATGTCCATTATGGTCTGAATTTCTACAGATCCCGCCTAGTCTATTAAGTAGATAAATCGAACATCATTCAGTATAGTTGTTCATGTCGAAAATAAAGTGACAGCACATGAAATTTACTACTTTTATAAATTGCCAAAAAAATTAGTCGCTAAAATGCGATAGTCAATCTGTAATTTGTAACATTACTTTGCATCAATTATCGTCTAAATTACTTTGGTGTTTTTTATGCAGGTTCGTATTTTGTTACCACTGCTTTCCAAATTCTTTACAGTGCTTCTTTCTTGATGTTGTATTTTCACTGTTATCTTTTTCCTGGACTTCCATAATCAAAAACCTTCGTAATGGATGACTTTCGTGTTTAGACTCAGCATTCTCTATATACCGTACTAAGAATTTTGTGTTTTATAATCGATGCGTAGCATATATTTTAGAAAATTGTCGGTGATCATTTTTACTTATTTAAATAAAACGCTAAAAACCACAATTTCTAAATTTTCACAAAATTTGGACACAAAATTCAAGACTACTATTGCCACGTATCTATATCATATTATTTCAACGTGTGTGTAAATATATCTCCTATATCCTGTATATAATGTGCTTATTTTTATTCTTGATAGTGATCTGAAAGGTACTAGATGTTTACCATATGTAAATTCTTTTATAAGCTTCTCTCTGTGAACTGCTTATGGTAAATTGTTGATGCGATGAAAAGCGGTAAGAGAAGCAAGAAAAATAAAGCAAATATATGCTCACAGGTCAGATTAATTAGCCTGATGAGCTATTTTCTGAAAATTTTACTCAAAATTGAGTGAAATCTGAGCGGCAATCAATTTGGATTTCCTATGGGGCTTGGTACGAGGGAGGCATTATTTGACCTCCAGATATTACTACAAAAATGCCGAGATCAACTAAAAGACGTGTTTCTCTGTTTTATCGGCTCGAAAAAGCGTTTGATCGAGTAAAACACACGGAACTCATAGAAACCCTAACACAACTTGGTATAGACCATAACACGGTGTCAATATGTCAATAAAAAGAGGAGTTCGCCAGGGCTATGTACTTTCTCCACTATTGTTCAATATATATTCTGAAAAGATCTTCCAAAATGTCCTCGAAAATATTGAAGAAGGAATAAAAATCAACGGAGAATATGTAAACAACTTAGATGCGCAGACGACACCGTCAGTATTTGGATATGAGGGTTTGCAATGACTTTTAAATGCCATAATCAGAGAGGGAGATAGGTTGGGGCTGAATATAAACACAAATAAAACAAAAGTAATGGCCGTTACATGTGCACCAAATGCCGACATTAATATTCGTATCTACAACAAACAGATAGAACCCGTACAAAAATTTCAGTATCTTGGTTGCTGGATAACAAACGATCTTGACTACGAAGTTAAAATAGAGTATGCAACGTCCGCTTTTCAAAGAATGAAAGAATTCCTAATAAACTCTACATTATCGTTGGATATCCGATACCAATTTGTAAAAACACTTAAAAATTAAATTAAATTAAAATCATTTATTCGATATTGCTATACAAAGTGGAAACATGGACTCTCGGAATCACAAGTATGAGACGTGTAGAAACCTTTGAGATGTGGGTTTTTCGAAGGATGCTGAAGATCTCTTGGACAGAGCACGTGAACAACAACGAGGTGCTGAGAAGAATGGGGACTGAGAGAGAACTCCTAAATATTGTAAAAACCAGAAAAACGAGTTATCTAGTACATATTTAGGACTTCCTCCTACTGATAATGGAGGGGAAAGTGGAAGGAAGAAGAAAATGCTCCTGGCTGTAAAATGTAAGAGACTGTATAGGTATGGACACACATTCGATACTAAGAACAGTTCAAAATAGAGAGTAATTTGCTACCAACCTTCAGTAATGGAGAGCGCACCTTAAGAAGAAGTATATATTGCTATATATAATGTTGTATACCTATGTCTTCTTCTTCTTCTTTTTATATAGACATGACTCGGTCTGTTTTTCAATGTGCCTCCAGTAAGTTCAGTCATTCCATCGTTTTCGTGGTAACTAACCTAACCTATGTAATGGAATAAAATGGTTTATATTTTGGTTTTAAAGTAGATACATAGAGAAAAACTAAATATAATAGAATACGCGTATAGCTTATTGATTTATAGACTATCCATTTAGCTGTCTCGTATTCTATCAATATTTTTATAGATCTCTTAACTCTCTACCCAGTGATATTGTCATCAATCTTGTTCCAGCTGTGTATCAGCTGTGAAAATTACAATTACATCCAAGCATTCCGAGATGTATATCTTTTTTAACCTTTAAATTATGTTTTATGTTCCCATTTTGACAATGAAAGTAATTATTGTGTGATTATTATAACGGATATTGACAATTTATTAATTTTTAATTATTATATCTCTTTGGTCCCATTTCCAATACTTAATAAAGCCAAACTTTTCGCAAAAACATATATGACAGAAAAAAAAACTACATACGAAGTAGGTCCCAAAAGTATACGAACTTCGTTCATAATTTGGCAATGTTTTATTCCCCGTTATCTCATCCAGCTCGTAGCAACGTTCGAAGTAATCCCCACTCTACTTCAGATGCTCCCATCGTTGTTTTAAGCCAATGAAGGCTGGTGACGTACGAAAAAATCGCAAGGTGTTACGTCGGGAGTTTAGGTATGCTCGCGAAATTATTTGATCATGTGTTTTGCCAAAAACAAGTTTCGATAAAAAAACTTTCCGGTTATCGTGTTTAAAAAACCAGTCGTCCAAAAATAGGATAGTTTTCTTTTCATTTCGTCACGCAAACTTGTCAGAACTTTAAAATAAAAATATTGATTGTTGCCTTGAATCGCTTTTATGGTGCACACCTTCTTAATCGAACAAAAAACAATCAATGTAGATCGGATATTCTGAAGATTGCTATTTTACGTCAGGATCATAACCATAAATCCACGATTTGTGACCACCTCTAGATATCCAAAGCGACTCTTCGGGACGAGCGACACTAAGTGATTTTTTTCTGTTTAACCAAGAGCAATTTTGGAATGAATTTGGCATACACGCAAGTCATCCCCAAATTCTCAGTTAAAGTTAACGAAATGAAGTTTTCTGATTTCCAAGAACGCTTGCTAGTTTTCTTACAAACAAACGGCGATCTTCTTTGTTCGCAGATCTCATATATTCGTCTCCAAATCATTTGGATAGTTTTCGCAAGACTTCTTTTGAGTTTATAGCAAAACTTAATCAAAAATCATTGCTCGCGTCTTTCGCTCGCAAAGCAAAATGCGACAAACGCAAAAAGACAATGTAAACAAAAGTATACGCACAGAGGGCGCGTATATTATTCAGTAGTATAATTTCTTAGGTGATAATAAATGTATTTTTTATTAAGCATATCTCAACTTTATTTAACTTAATTTTAAGTTTCTTATAATATGACACTCCCAACGTATTGAATGTTTTATGTACACCGCCTACTCTTAACTAACTTAATAAACGTAAACAATACATATTTGTTTTACACAACAGAACAATTCTATTACATTTTTTTTTCCTACAAGGAATCTAAAAATTTTCATATTTTAATAATTGAAACCAAAACTTTTTCCGAAGTACAAAATTTTAATGAATTATATTTTCTTAGAGTTTCAGCAAACATCTCAAGGTAAAGTAATCCCCAAAATTTTTTCCTATTGGCATGAGTAGATACAAAATTTTAAATTTTCGAATTATATTTTGCATCAATGTATTGAGTAAAACGGTTTACAGACCTCATATGACCAGAACAGGCCTGTTGTAGAGTAGAAGGGTCATTTTAGATATTTATGATTTTTCATTCTTTAAAATTTGGTGCTTAAGGTGTATTGTGATCTGAATTTATTGTATATTTAAATGCTGGGTATATTAATTGGTTTCGTCCTAAGAATTAGTGACTTTGACACGAAAATTTTCACTTTATTATATATTTATTTAAAACTGCATAAAATCAAATAAAACATAAAATTTTAATTAATGACTCGGATTCGAATTAAACATGTTAATATGAACGGATTATGTCCTGCTATGAAAAAGTTACCAACGCTTAATGAATGTACATAGTACTAGATAAAAGATTTTCAAAGTTCAATCAGAAGCTTGTGCAGCTCATATTAAAAAATAGCCTTGAACTTTAATTTTAATGAAAATTTAGATACTGCTTCTTTGGTCAATTTGATTGTTTTCAGGTGTCAAAAAACCGAACACATTCCATAGTGTTTGTGAAAACGTACATTTTTTCCAAAAAGCTTGTATTCGATAAAAATTCGTGTGAACTTTTTCACAGGTGCATACAGTAAATATGCGGAAAGGTCTGAACGAACTTTGCTTTCACACCCTAAGTTCGCGTCGTTCCACAATCTATTAGAGAATCGTACATCACTCATTAAGAGTTATGGCCGAAAATAATCGGATTTAAAATCTAAAAATTTACACTTCCACGTAACTGTATCACTTCTGGTAAAACCGGAAGTCGTCATCAACTTTATTGTTTGTAATGGAGCACTCTAATATCAAAAATTAGTTAAATTAGAGTTAAATGAGCGGTATTAACACATGGAACTCCATTTTTTTTAATTCCAATGGACAATAACTCAATAAATGTGAATGAAACTATATATAATATAATTTTATTACTAATAATACACTCGCGATCATAAAATCCGGGTCACCTTGAAAATATTAAGTTTCTGGAATATTTTTGCCTCTGGTACAGTAATAACCTTTTTTTTTAGGCTAACGTATTTTTTATTTGTCATCAATGTTTGTTTTGAAAGAAAAAAAAGGTTTTTTATTGTTTTGATTGAAAAAGCAGAAAACAAACCAAATTGTTGATAAAACAGGCATACGAAAAAAATGGAAAATACAGAACGTGGTAAAATTTCAGTGAAATTTCAATGACTAATATCGTGTATTGCCTCCACTTGCTCTAATGACCTCTTGCAGACGACCTAGCTGGCCAGGGTAACCTCGTAATTCCAACCTCGTCCAAGTATTGCATACTGATCGTGGCAACGTGCGTTCGCGCGTTGTTCTGCATAAAAACGACGATTTCTCCAAGCCTTGCCATGGTATGCATAACATGTTCTTCCAGAATCTCCGTAATGTCCCTTCGTGCAGTTAAGGACCCATTTTCGATGAAGGGTAATTCTGTGCGGAAGTCGGAAGATACACCTCCCCAAGCCATGACCGAGCCTCCACCAAATGGCATTCTTGGTGCAATGCAAGCTTGTGAAAATTATTCACCGGTTCTCCTCCAAACTCTTACACGTCCATCGGATCCAGTTAGGCAGAAACGGGATTCATCTGAGAATAACTCTTTGCTCCAATCGTTAATTCCCCAATACGCGTATTGTCGAGCAAAAGCTAATCGTGCAACTCGATGCGCTAGGCGAAGTGGCGGTCCTGTAGCCATTACCCAAGAAGATAGTCCAAAAGAACGAAATCCTCTCCTGACGGTTGCAACGCTAACATTGCGATTTCGTACTTCCTGTAGACGATTTCGATGCATAATCGCAGTTGAGGTCCGGTTTCGTAAAGCCTGAAACACAAGAAAACGGTCATCTCGTACCGTGGTCATTCTTCTTCGTCCAGAGCCAGGTCGTCTGGATAGCAAACCCTTATCCTGAAAGCGTTGAAGCACTAGTTGAACCGTAGAAAGGCTTACGCCAACAGTTCTTGCCACTTGCCGTTGAGTGTGACCGTCTTTCACAAGCGCAACAATTTGTGCCGTTTCAACAAAAGTCAATGGTATTTTTGGCAAAAAATAAACAATAATAAACACTAATAATGGCACTAATAAACACTAATGGTGGCAATAATAAACGTTTGTTCGTTGCGTTTGAACAGAAAGTCGAAGTACAAACGAGACATTTAAAACAAGCGGCAGTTACAGGTACCGTTCATTTTGGAAGTGTGCACTTTTCCACGAAATCGGCACTATTGAAATTCTTTGTTGCAAAGGAAATCGCTAAGCCGACAACAATTCTCAGAAACATGCATTAGTTTGTATTTGTGTTATTATTTATGATAAAGCTCGTTAAAAATGAAATATGTTAATATTTCTGGAGTTAACAATGATTTACTGTTAACGGTATATCCCATAACTGAATTAAAAACAAAGGTTGTAATTACAAAAAATATGTATCTACAAACTGTCAATTTTTTATTGTAACTCATATTGCTTATACCCTTTCTTAGTAATGACAACATAAATTAGTTAAATATTATCCCACAAGATTTATCACGACCAAATCCTTTGCTTTCCTTCTAACCTAGTGTATCAAAATCCACAAAGCATTCTAATACCCGAACGAACAATCAGTCCCAAACTCTGCCTTAGAAGAAAAATAGGAGACAGTTACAAACAAAAAATGAATAAGAAGTCCTGATGAGGAAAAATCTAGAAAATAAACAAGATTAAGCGACTATTGGCTGGAAAAGCCACTTAACACATATAACTCGTTTAGCGTCCACATTGAAGAAAATAAAGGAAGGAAATGATCAACAAAACAATATAAAATTATATAAATTTTATAAAGGATCTTTAAATAAAACTTTTTTAATATAAAAAAAATGTAGGTACCTAAGCCGCCACCTATAACCATAATAAGTTATTACAATTGTTTATAAGTAAAAAACATACCTCTTTTTCAAACGGTTGTTTTGTAAATGATTTCGATGAAAACTTAATATGCATTTAACTTCTGAGATAGTCTAAGTCTTAATGAATCCTATGAAATTTGCTGAATGTGTCTAGCATCATGCATAGGGCAAGCTCAATAGTTTAAATAATTAGCCTCAGGGATAAATAAATTAAATAACTTTTAAAGTATTTGACCGATCGCCGGGAAATTTTGCACATCAAATTGTGAACATAAATTATTGTTTAAAAAAACACAAGGTAAAAATACGAGTACTTTTTGATATATTCGTCATCTAGTAACCCCCACCTATGTCTTAAAAATTTCAGATATCTGCGAAAAATTTTTCGACCTTTTTTTTAACCAGACTGGGCTACTTGGGAAGTGCCGACAGAATGGAATACTTCTTATAGTACGTTATTACTATATGCTAATGAAATTTTGTGTCTGCTTATTACTTAATTGTTAATATTGTTTTATAATAATAACACACATTTGTTTAAAATTTAAACAATCTTAATTTTTTTAATATTATTTAAAGATTTTAATATTTAAAATTTGTTAAATATAATATAGAAATTTATTCATCATTTACATTTTCGTTATTATCTTACATTCATGTTATTTTCATTTTGATTATCAGTATAGTTTAAAAATAGAACTCCTGGTTTATGATGAATACAATAAAACTATTTTATTTATTGTATTTCCTTTACTTTATCTTTTATTTTAATTTAATTTTACATTTCATCATTGATTTTATATTTTATTGATTATCTTGTCTTCTTCTTTTTGCACTACCGTCTCCTATCGGAGGTTGGCTACCATCACAGCAATCTTTACTTTGTTGGCTGCAGCTCTGAACAACTGTATTGAACTGCACCCATACCACTCCCTTAAATTTCGCAACCAGGAAATCCTCCTACGTCCCACATTTCTCTTTTCCGAGATTTTTCCTTGCATAGCACCTTAACATTCTCGTTCTTAAGTTTATATTTATGTCCCGGCTGCATAGGAACTTTTTCATTTTGACAAACGATTGTCTCGCTATCTCTGTTCGCCTCTTGATTTCTCTTGTCTGGTCATTAGTATCAGTGAAGCAAACCCCTGAATATTTGTAGGACGTAACTCTTTCAACTGGCTGATTATTTATGGTTAAATTCACATTCGTGTATAGCTTATTTGTTACAATCATGAATTTAGTCTTTTTGATGTTCAGTTTTAGACCATACTTATTGGTATGGGTGTTTGTTTTCCATCAAAAACTGTAAATTTGCTAGGTTATCTGTTACTATTAGCGTGTCATCAGCGTATCTTATATTGTTAATTAACTCTCCGTTAATGTTCATACCAATGTTTTGCTCTAGGAGCGCTTCCTGGCATATTGTTTCGCTATATATATTGAATAATAGTGGAGAAAGCACACAACCCTGACGCACACCTCGACGAATCTCAATTTCTTCGGTTAACTCATTAGCAACTTTGATTTTTGCTGTTTGTCCCCAGTACAACCTGGATATGATGTTAATGTCGCGACTGTCGATGTTTTTGCTTCTTAGGATTTCATACAGCTTTTGGTGTCTGATTTTATCGAAGGCCTTCTCAAAATCTATGAAACCTACGTAGAGGTCTTGGTTTACATCCAAACATCTTTGCATTAACACACTCAGACCAAACAAAGCTTCCCGTGTTCCCAGTCCACCTCTGAATCCAAACTGTGTTGCGCTTATGTCCTCTTCTAATTTATTAAATATTCTTTTGTGAATTATTTTTAAAAATACTTTTAGTGTGTGGCTCATCAATGATATAGTTCTGTGGTCTGAACACTCTCTGGCGTTATTCGTTGTTATTCGTCTTCGGGATTGTGACATTATTATCTTGTATTTGATTAACTTGTATTTATGTTTAATTAGTTCATTTTGATTATCATTATATTCTAAAAAATAGTGTGCATATTATAATTATGTCGATAAGCAGAGTAATAAGTGTATATGTGTCTATATTATGTATATTTCTCTATACTACAAGGTTGCTGCAAGCGTCTCGGTCACGCATGGGCTTATTACCGTCCTGTGGAAAAACATACGGTGCGATAAGAAGCACTACAAAAATAAATATGTTTAATGTATTATTTATGGCTAGTACAACAAAAACGTTGTCCGAACTATCTTTCCTCGCAGTTTTTACGCAGGATCTACCTAAAAATACAACATATAGAGTGCTCCATTAAAAACAACAAAAATTGATTGCGACTGCCGCTTTTCGCATGATGATTTTCCCTGAGCTGTAAATTATAATATACGTGTCAGCTACCGGTATGCGGAAGTGCAAATTTTCAGACTTCAGACTTTCAAGACAAATTCCTATTATTTTCGGAGATAAGTTTAATATGCGATCTACGTGAAACACGCAATATGAACTGCAGTAAAGAGTTCAGCTCATGTCCGTTACACAATAAATATTATTTTCTAAAGCAGACCAAATAGACATTATCAATGGTTTAAAAAAATGGAAAATATTTTTTCATAAAAAATAACGTAGTACCGAAAAATATCACTCCATTACCTAGCATTTTATAATATTTATGTGTCAAAACAAAAATTCTTAAACGAAGTTGGTTACAGAAAATATTATACATAATACATCTAGACAAAATAATATTACAAATCATCAACTCATTCATTTATCATCATCAATTATTAGGCAGTGTCTTGAATTAAGATATTTTATGGATAATTTCTTAAAATAATTTTATACTTGGTAGATGGTACAAAATAGTAGTGGATAGCATGAAACGTATACGTATACATATATTTTATTTTTTTTTAATTCATTCGTATATACGATATTTTGTACACGAATGTAAAGTTGTGTGAATTATAGTATTTATTATACAGGGTGGCGCACCGAAAACGAAACAGATGCATTTACTGGCAGATGATTCCTTCTTAAAAAAAAACGCTTGAACCCGTCGATTTTGTTATCGAGGGGGAAACAAAATTGGCATAAAATCACATTAACGTTTGCAGCCCCCTAAGCGGGGGTGGCACCATCCCTAAAATCTTAAATGGAAAGGGGGGTCGAATGATCCATCATTTAAAAGGTCTTTCAATTCCCTTTACAATGATGTAAAATTCATGTACTTTAATTCAGTAGTTTTGGAGATTTATTGATTTAAAGTTTAAATACATCATCGTAAGAGGAGATCAATACATAGCAGCAAAGTTGTTAAAAAATAAAGAATGAACTGACCTGTCAGCCGAGTAAATGTTGAAAATGACCACCATTACATTCCATGCAATAATAAAGATTTTGCTGAAAACGTTGCCGGACATTTTGCAATATTTGAGGAGTAATTTGATGGCACTCATTCACAATTCTTTGTCGTAAATCTTCTAAGGATTTTGGCTGAGTAGCATAGATTTTGCTTTTTAAGTAACCCCACAAAAAGAAATCTAAAGGTGATAAATCTGGCGATCTTGGGGACCATTCAACAGCACCTCTACTACCAATTCATTGACCTGGAAAGGTCTGATCTAAATAATGCCGAACTCTTAATGCGTAATGTTGTGGGGCACCATCCTGTTGGAACATCAACATATTCTCAACGTATCGACCATCATTCTGATTTTCAATTATATCTGTTAGCGCAGGATCTATGGCATTTTGCAGTAATTCCAAATACATTTCACCAGTCAAATTTCCAGGTAAGAAAAAAGGACCAACCAAATGATCGCCAAAAATGCCAGCCCAAACATTTAATTTTGTGGCTGCTGTGTGTGTACCTCATGGTAAATTCTGGGATTAGAGTCCGACCAATATCGACAATTATGACGATTTACTTCGCCATTTAAAAAAAAAAGGAACATTCGTCGGAAAAGCAAATGTTAAATAAAAATTGTTCATCGTTTGTAATTCGTTCACTCATAACTTCACAAAATTCTAATCGCTTATCAAAATCGTCTTCATTAAGTTCTTGTACAAGGTGAATTTTATACGGATGAAAATTATGGGACTTTAGAATCCGTTAGATAGTACGTCGACTAACACCACACGAAGTTTGCAATTTGCGGGTACTTAATGTAGGATCTACAATAACTTGCCCTAAAACCCCCACTTCTGTTGCTTCGTTCCTTATAGGATTTTCCATATTACGTTTTTTATTGGCGACTGATCCAGTTTCCCGAAATTTAGCTACAAGTTCTAGAACATATTTTCGGTGCACATTATTGTTCTCATGTCGCTCATTAAAAATTTGTGCTGTTCTATTAGCGCACTGATTATTTCCGAAAAATATTTCAATAATTTCAACCCTTTTTGCCGTGGAATATACCATGGTTAATTTATGTATAAAGCAATAAATGATATTTTAACAACAAAGATTGGTCAAATCAATCGCAAACTAATGTACTATTTCCTATTTAAAATAAGTACGTGGCATTCTCTACTTATCTTTCTTCAAGAAACAACTTTTTTTGTCACAAAGGACACTTCAATTGCTATTTTTATTATTAATAAACCATGGGCGTAGTAAATAAAAGCATTTACTTATCAAGAAAATGCTTTTACTCAAATTTCTTCTGAAAGAAGTACAAACTAATTTGATGTACCTATTAAAGTCTACTTTAAACTTTAAATCAATAAATCTCCAAAACTACTGAATTGAATACATGAATTTTACATCATTATAAAGGGAGTTGAAAGACCTTTCAAATAATGGATCATTCAACCCCCCTTTTCATTTAAGATTTTAGGGATGATGCCACCCCCGCTTAAGGGGCTGCAAATGTTAAAGTGATTTTATGCCAATTTTGTGTCCCCCTCGAAAACAAAATCGACGGGTCCGAGCGTTTTTTCAAAAAAGGAATCATCTGCCAGTAAATGCCTCTGTTTCGTTTTCGGTGCGCCACACTGTATAAAGCTAAATGGCGAAATCTTGTAACGAACTAATAATTGCCGTATTTATAACTTTCTCCGTAAAATATCAAGATAAAGAGGACAAAGAAGCAGCAGAGGAAACAGAATAATAGAGTATGTTCGGCAAGAAAACTAATATACAATGAACACATAAAGGTTGGAACACATTCGTTAAACGGTTGATTTAGCCATTGGGTAAAGTTGAGCATTTTCTGCTGAACTCATATTTTTGATTGCGTCACCACTGTTTGAGTTATGACGTTATTATCATTTTTTTTTAATGGTAATACCTGATTTTGACACTATTATCAAAAAGAGCGCATATTTTGTATACGAATGTCATATTTTTCTGATGTCGCTTGTGTCACATAACCGTGTGTTCGAGAAATAAAAGTTTACTCATATCTAAACGTAATTTATAAAAATATAAACAGGTCTATGTAAACTTCTTCCTTCTTGTATGTAGGCTTTAAAGCCTGTTTCTTCTTCAATATTCTTCTTCTTCTTTTTAGCCTTCTGTCGTCCTTGTTTGGACATAGGCCTCTCCCAACTTCTTCCATCGGTCTCTATCCTGAGCAACATCTTTCCAATTTGTTCCGGCTATTCTTTTAATCAGTTACCAGCTGAAGTCCGTTTGAAGAGGTTTACTCCGGACTCCTCCGGCTCCGGACACTGGAACTCACTTAAAGCATGGGTGTATGTTACCTGAAGTAACATTTAATTAAAATATTAAACATCAAATAATATTAACAACATCATGTACCATCTTTGGTAACATTATATATTTTAAAGGGTTTTTACCCTAATATTTTGGTGGCTCAGGCATGGTAACCTGTATTTTTAACCTGATGATGGAACTGTTGTTCCGAAAACGTTCGTGTTTTTAATGTAGCCCTTTTAAGGGTTTTTATAAAATATACCCATTTACAAAGATTAACCTCTTTTTTATGTCATCAACTCTTCATCTGTGGTCTTCCTCTTGGTCGTTTACTTTCGTAAGGTCTCCAATGTTGTATTGTAGTATTCCAACGTTGGTCTTTTTGTCTAGCAGTGTGGCCCGCGAAGCTACATTTAAATTTGGCAATTTTTTTGTTTTGGATCTTACCCAGTCGTTCCTCTTTTTATCTGACAGTCGTATACCTAACATTGCTCTTTCCATTGTTCTTTCTGTTGTGGCTAGTTTATTCATGTTTGGGTCCAGGTTTGACCAGGAAGGATGCATTGGTTGAACACTTTGCTCCTCAAGTATTGGGGTATTTTGCGGTTCTTAAGTATCCAACTAAGTTTTCCAAATCCTGCCCATGCTTACTGTTCTAGTAATTTCCGCACTTTGGTTCTCTTTGTCGTGTCTCAGGATTTGGCCTAGGTAGATATATTCCTGGTTTTGTTCCATCTCACTGCCATAGTGGTTTAGCTTGTTGCCATAATGTTCTTCAATATTAGCCTTCTAAATTGTTTAAATTATCGCACCATCTTTTTCTTGGTCTGCCAATACTTATTTGTCCATTTGGTGACTTATCTAGTGCTATTCGTACTATCCTATCCTCTGCCATTCTACTAATGTGTTCGTTCCAATCCTGTTTCCGTTTTGTCACCCATCCATTTATGTCTTCTATATTGCTTGCCCTTCTTATGTTTTCGTTTCTCTCCCTATCCAACAGACTTTTCCCTGATATTCGTCGAAGTATTTTCATCTCTGTTGTTTCTTTTGTTCAGTATGACTTTGCATTTTCCTAGAGCTTCTGTTGCTACTTCTTCAATGTTGTTTTCTCCCAGCCTGCGTTTATATCTTCGATGTCGTCTATTTGTTTCAGATGTTTTTTCTGTGCTAGTCTTCTTTGGTACATTTCTCTTGTATAGTCGTTCCACAGTGACCTACATTGAATCTTCTCTCGGTGATTTCCTGTAGAAAATGTTTTGGGGTTACTTTCATTCTTATTTTTGCTAGTACTAGTTTGTGTTCACTCCCTGCATCTGCTGAGCTTAAAGTTCGGATATCTAAAATCTGCTTTGAATGGATTTTTCTACTAAATAAACCTACAAACTATTAAATTAAATTTTCTCTTTAAGTTCGTTAATATTATTAGGTATGTTAACCTAAATTTTAGACTTCAGGTGTCCCCATAAAAAACAATCTCGTTGGGACAGATCAGGAATTCTAGCTGTCCACTCTAAAATCCTCGTCTGCCAATCCATCTATTAGGAAAAATATTGTTTAGGTATTCACGTACATGTCGTGCGTATAGCGGTGGTGCTCCATCTTGCTGGTAGCATAGCGAATTGTCCGGCAGCTGATGATTTTGATGTTTTGGGTATAGAGCCGCAAGTGCAGGAATTGTTCGCTGTTGAAGTAAATGGAAATACGTGTCATTGTTCAATGAACCGACAATAAAAAATGGTCCCACAATATTATTACCCACTATTCCCGCCCACAAGTTGACTGTCTCTGAATACTGAGTGTGTCCTTCTAGCGCCCAGTGAGGGTTCTCTTGTGCCCAGTACCTACAGTTCTAATTATTTACTGTACCTGTTAGGAGAAGCTGGCCTCATCTGAGAAATCACATTTCCGTAGGAATTGCGGATCAAGATTACATCGATTCCTCATTAATTCACAAAATTCTTGTCTACGATCGAAAACACCTTCATTAAGTTCATGAATCAATTGCCGAGGAATCAGGTGCGTCGGTAATAATGGCCGACATGATATTCGTATTCAGCAACCCCAAGAACCCACGAATTGATATTAAACTTATTTCCGTCAATTATTTCCGAATTACAAATTTATTGTTTCATCATTTCGAAATGCATTTCCCTGTTCAATAATACAATTTTCAGTTCGATATCATCACTTTTTATGCACAAAAAAGTTAAAGAAGCCGCAGGCTTATACAAACCTAGAAGAGTTGGGTATTTGGCAGATAACCAAGGCAAACCACTGTTAACTGTGGAAGAAAAACTAGACACTTGGAAGAATTATGTGCAAGTAACTTTTGCAGATGAAAGGCAGAATACCATTGAAGACACTGAGTGCCAAACAGGACCCCCGATTACCATTGAAGAAGTCACGTCAGCTATTAAAAGAACTAAAGATGGTAAAGCGGTAGGGCATGACGAGTTTTGTGCAGAATTCCTAAAACTTATGAATGAAAAGCGAATAAAATGGATAACAACTGTATTAAACAACATATACGTAACTGGAAAAATACCCCAACGCTGGTTAAAGTCGACCTTCGTGACCATACCAAAAAAAGTAAATGCCAAGACATGCGAAGACTACAGAACAATTAGCCTAATGAGCCACTTACTTAAAACGTTCTTGAAATTGATACACGGCAGAATATATAAAAAATGCGAAGAACAAGTATCATGGACGCAGTTTGGATTCCGCGATTCCTTAGGCACCCGAGAGGCTCTATTCGCTGTCCAAGTGCTTATGCAAAGATGCAGGGATGTTAACTGTGATGTGTATACTTGTTTTATCGACTACAAAAAGGCATTTGATAGAGTAAAGCATGATAAACTTATAAACATCTTGAAAGAAGTGGGGTTAGATGATAGGGACTTAAGAATAATCTATAATTTATATTACAACCAAACAGCCAATATTAAAGTGGATGACCAATTAACAGAGGCAGTCTCCATAGATAGAGGAGTGAGGCAAGGATGCATTCTGTCCCCGGTGTTATTTAATATATACTCTGAATATATCTTCGAGCAAGCGCTAGGCGAACTACAAGAAGGCGTATTAGTCAACGGAATACGTCTAAACAACATTAGATATGCCGACGACGCAGTAGTTTTTGCAGATAGTCTGGACGGTTTGCAAAGAATAATGTCGCGTATATCAGATATAAGTAGAGAACACGGACTTGATCTTAATACGAAGAAAACAAAGTACATGGTAATCAGTAAGCGCGAAATATTAAATACACAGCTTTTGGTTAACCAACATCCAATTGACATAGTGGACAGCTACACATACCTTGGTACCAACATTAACAGTCAATGGGATCACTCCAGTGAAATAAAACAACGCATAGGAAAAGCGAGATCGGCGTTCATAATGATGAAGTCTCTTTTCAGAAGTCACGATTTACCACTTGCTACCAAAATCTCTCTCATTAGATGGTATGTATTTTCTACGTTATTATACGGAGTAGAGGCCTGGACACTTTCCGAAGCTTCTTTAAGAAAACTCGAGGCATTCGAGATGTGGTGTTACAGACGTATTTTAAGAATTTCATGGGTGGATCGTGTGACTAATGTTGAGGTCCTACGTAGAATAGGCAAGGAATGCGAGATTATTAACACCATCAAAGAGCGCAAACTGGAATATCTTGGCCATGTTATGAGGAATGAACAGAGATACGGCTTGTTGCAACTCATTCTTCAGGGCAAGGTATTTGGAAAGAGAGGACCAGGGTGAAGAAGAATATCTTGGCTTTAAAACCTGAGAAAGTGGTTTAATACATCGACAACCGGACTATTCAGAATAGCAGCAAGCAAAGTTAGGATAGCCATGTTGATCGCCAACATCCGGAACGAATAGGCATCGTAAGAAGAAGATCATCACTTTAGTTCACAACCTTTTCTAACGTTCTTCCATAACGTAACATCCAATTGCAAAGAATTGGTGGCATTGAATCGCCTATACGTGAAACGTATACAATTTTATGTCCAATACTTAAATCACACAATTAAAAAAAAATTAAATAAAAGGAGGAAAGGAATTTTAGTCAAAATATTTAAAGTGTTATAATATAACTAATTTTGTATTATCTACGATCTATTCCAATAAAAATAAAGGTCAATGTTGAGGTAGACATCAAAAACACAGAATATTATTACTCATAAATTTGGAACCACTTTTAAGTCATAAATTAACACGTGGAATGAAAAATTTCAAGGTTTGAAAATTCGATAATTTAAATTTATTGATATCTATCTCGAAATTTATATATAAATTCGGACTGTCCTCTCCATAATGCATTAGTTATTTTTGGTTTTGCTTGCTAAGTACGCTTTTTTATTTTGGAAATTGGGAATTTTTGTACAGCTTTCATACCCATATTTATTTATTTCTCTCTGTAGCTTTCTATATGTAATACCGATGCCGGTACGACTTGTGACTACAAAATAATGAGATTTATATTCTTTTATTAAAAGTATGCGTGCGCCAATAGCGTCAACAGCTGTATACAGTGTCTAGTGTGTATAGATATATTAGATAGTGGCATTCGTTTTGATAAAATCTTCAAAATACTATTTAATGTATGGTATTTAAGTGTTTTATTTAATTCAACTACGATTTTTTTCCAATGTTTCCAAGATGGCTACGAAGATGTTAAAGGTGGTAATACATGTCTGGTCTGCCGTTCTACTTTAGTATCACACTGGTGGTTAAAAAAATAAAAATACTAACGTAGTAGTTTATAATTCCGGAATATAAAAACCGGAATATAGATAGATAAATCTGGATTGAAAGGAACATTTTGAAAGCTATGAAAGAAAAGCAGTAGGTTTATGAAGGACTTCGCTTTTCACCAGAGTTTCGAATAATAAAAAGGTCGCATAGTGCACTGAAAGGATGAAAGAATGATGTATATTGAAGGGAATAGTAACTAAATATGAATAAAATTAAATTAAAATACAAAGCACGTGGTGTTCGTGTGTATTAAGGTATAAAAAATGCTTATTAAAAGCTTAAACTTTTTATTGTAAAGAAGATCTTTCCGGAATTAAATCATTCCATCATCAGTTTATTAAAAGAGAGAGTAAAAATACCAATATTAAAAAACAAGTAAGTTAAAATTTAAATATATAGAAAGAACACGTTGGTTTTTTACTATTTACATAAAAAGTTGTTAAAAACATTGTATGGCCACATAAAAACATTGGAAGGACATCCGTATTAAAAAATCCTCATGGTATTTATCAAGGTAAATGCAATAGACTGTTAACTTGATTATTAAAAACTAAAAATGGGGGCATCTTACATGACCCCCTTTAGTTGGTGAGGTTTTATAGACTTCCATTACCTCTGATCTGTGCTGGAGTCTTGGGCTAACTAATAGAAAGATGGTATGAAAAATCAGTTAGTGCCTGTCAATGTCAAGTAGAATGATGTAGTAGGAGCAAAAGTCATTGTGCTTAAGTTTGTGAATAGGCAGTTTTTAGTGAAGAATTGTGTTTTGTGTATAGTAGGATCAATAGCAATTTTTGGTATTTTAAAAAATTGGGAGAATGTAAAATAATGAGTGACTGTGATGTAAAATAAATTTGGTATACCAAGGTAAGGCAAAATTTAAGTTAGGTAGTTGAAATTAATAAATCATTTTAAAGGCTATGAAAAGAATGTTATTTCCTAATTGTTTCCTTGTATGAAGTAAGTATAGATAGAAGTTGGTTTGAAATTTATGGAAGATGAACCGAGGAAAAAGAAAGAAAAGGAAATAGGAGATGAATGTAAATATGTAAGCTGGGGATACTGAAACTGATTGTGATAAGAGATTGGTAGATGTAAAGTGAGTATTTATAAGAAAACCTGTGTGATTAGTTAGATAGTAGTTATTGGAGAGGATGGGAAATTGGATATTGGAAAAAGGGGGATGTTAGTGTATTAATGGTGACAAGAATAGAGTTAAGTATGGCGGATTATATAAGGTGATATTAAGCTATGGGAAAATAGAAAGAAATGTAGAAGTAAGTCAACTGGATTTGAAGTTAAAAGACAGAAAGTTAGATCAGGAGAATAATTGTCGATGAAGTGGGACAAAGTCTCTGTTGATGCTGGTGTGACGATTAACACAATTGGGATTGTTTTTCTTTTCCTTGGCTATTTCCAAATCCTCAAAAAGGTCAAGTTTGAGATAATCTCTGCCTGGGATGTTATGAAGAAGAGAAATATCATCTGGTACCTTGATTGTGTGATTGTGATATTTAAGATGATGGGAAAAGGAAGAAGTGTTCTCTAACTTAGAATGTTCCATGGCCCTGGTTACTAGAGATCTACAAGTTCTACCAATATAAGTGGCATCACAGTCAGAACATTGAAGTTTATAAACTCCACTTCGTTTGCTGAAGTCAATAGAGTCCTTACTATTGCATAATGATCTACTCAATTTATTGTTAACTTTAAAGGAAATCTTAATATTTTCAACAGAATTCAGGATAGTGTTTTTGATTGATTCGGAGAGTGTTGGACAGTGAAATGGTAATGAGAAGTAAGATGGGGAATCTGAAGTAATGTTAGGGTAAGCTGATTGTTGAAGCAATTTACGTTTCTTTTTATAAATGAGTTTATGGATGATATCAGGGTTGTAGCCATTATTGAAATAATAAAAATTTTAAGCTTTTAATAAGCATTTTTTATACCTTAATACACACGAACACCACGTGCTTTGTATTCAATAGGTATACTAGCCACTCCTGGATATTTCCACTTCATGGTTTGTTCCAGTTTCACTTTTATTTTTAAATTAAAATGTTTTACAGTATTAGTCTCAGTATTTTATAGTCACACCTTGTATTTTCTACAATTTGCCTTTCTATTATATCGTCTTATTTAGGATATAGAAGTATTATGGTGTTGGGCTTTTAATTTACTTATGTTATATTTTACCTTTGATTACCTTTACTAATTTTTTAAATAAGGATTTATTTATGAGTTCACTAAGAATTTTCCGTTTTGCAATAAAAAGTAGATATAATTTTCTTTGATAATAGGTGCACATGAGAAAAGTTTGATTTTTTATAAAACAATAATTGTTAATTTATTTTAAAATCAGAGAGATAATGTAACAATGATCAAATATTGCCAGATATAGAAATACTAGTGGTAGGATAAGGATGCCTCTTGGTGCCATTACAATTTATTGTTAATAATAATAGTCTCCCGTTTTATACCGCTGCGCGGCTTTGGGAGTACAGCAGGGTAGTCTGCTATATCTAGGGCCTACGGTATACAAGGAAGGTAACATGGCCAGTGCTACGCTTCAACCGCCTATTATTACCCCTGGTTTTACCCAAGGTACTCATTTTATTCAGGCTGATTCGACCTGGGGCATATAGACATTTTTTTTAAAAATGTCTAGTTGTTCTTGCCGGCGGTAGGATTCGAACTTCGGACCACCGGCGTGCGAGGCAAGAATCCTACCGCTTGCGCAAAACAATTTATTGTTTATAGTAAAATATTTATGCCAAGAAGTCCTCTTACAAAAATAACGAATATTACCAAAATGATGTGAGAGCTTGCAGTATTTACTGGAAAATTCGTTAAACTTTGTAGCAGTTTTTACATGAAAATCAATTTTAAGAAAGTAAATATTTTATCTATAATGTGGGACTAGTTTATGGAACATTCGAGTGATATCAGAAGCAGTTAACCGGATAATTATGAATTTAGTTTTATATGTGTTGTGTAATATGATCATCTTGATGTATATCCGTTGTTATCAAATCTACCTTTTTCCGATAATGTAGATAACATTGTCCTGTTTTATTCCAAATGGCAGACCTCACATATTTTACGATTTTTACAGTACCGCCATAGATCTAAGGTGGCTAGTAAAAAGAATAGGAATTCAATAGAACTATCCATAATCTCTCCACAGACTTCCGAGAAGCATACAAGGGATCAGAATGCAAGGGCAGAACTTTCGATTCCAAAAAAACTGATCCAACTTGTTAAAATATATGTAAATGGCTGTAGATCCAGAGTAAGGATAGGTAACCAACTCTCAGAATCGTTAGAAATAAACAGTGGCTTAAAACAAGAAGACACACTTTCACCTCTCCTCTTTAATATAATCCTGAAAAAAGTAGTAAGAATAGAGACAGTATAAACAGAAAAAAAAACAGTAAGAATAAGAACAGTACAAATTGAACAGAACTTTTGACAGTAAATGGACCAAAATTACTACTATCTTACGCAAACGACATCAACATTGTTGGAAACATCGTGACCACTGTAAAGAAAATTAAACAAAATAGAGATAGAGCTAGAAATAGAAACTCCACAACGTTATTAAATCCAAGAGCCTAACGCCAACATCAAAAATCAGGATATATCAAACAGTGTTTAGACCGGCATAAATACAAGATAACTGCAATATGAAAGTATTGAAATCAAAAAACTCAAGCGGCATAACTAAAATCATAGAAATAAAAAATTAGAAAAACGAGAGCGAGACAGAAAGGAAATAAGCGAAACCATTGAAAATTCTACACTAAATAATACTCGGTAAATACACAACCACAACAACGACGTACCGAACGAACAATAATTAACACCGTCTCAGAAGAAATACCGGACATAACCGACTATGAAATAAGAATGGCACTAAATCAACTAAAAACGAATAAATGTCCGGGAGAGGATAAAATTACAGTTGAACTGTTGAAAATAGGTGACAGAAAAATGGAACAGGTATTAAATATTTTATTTAATAAAGTAATTGATGAAGGAAAGATTCTCAAGAATGGTACAACTCTGAAGTCATTCTACTATTCAAGAAAGAAGAAAAAAGCAAACATCGATAATTACCGACCAATATCCTTGCTATCACATCTCTATAAATTACTAACTAAAATCATAACCAACCGCCTAACACATAAGCTCGATTTCTATCAACCTATCGAGCAGGCTGGATTCAGAAAACATTTTAGTACCATAGACCACTTGCACACCGTAAGAACACTGATAGAAAAATGCACCGAGTATAATGCTCCAATTCATATGGCGTTCGTTGATTTCCATAAAGCATTCGATTCTATCGAATTATGGGCGGTAGGCTTAAAAATGAACTACAGTAAAACAAAAATACTGAGCCGAGACCAGACAAATATAACAATACAAAATCATACCATAGAAAATGTTGAATATTATGTATATCTAGGTCATGTCATCAAATTAGGAAAACCAAATCAAGATGCTGAAATTAAAAGAACATAACTGGCATGGGGCGCTTTCGGCAAACTAGCATATATCTTGAAAAGCACCTCCATTCCTGTAAACCTAAAGAAAAAGGTGTATAACACATGCATACTACCAGTTTGTACCTACGGCTTGGAGACAGTAGCCCTTACCAAAAAATCCGCTAAAAAATTAGAAACAACGCGAAGAGCAATGGAACGAATCATGCTTGGAATATCACTGAGAAATAAGATTAGAAACACCGAGATAAGACGTAGAACGAAGATTAGGATATTGTGGAAGAAATCACAAGAATGAAATGGCGCTGGCAGGTCACGTAGCCCGATATAATGACAACAGATGAGAATTCTAGAATGAAGACCAAGGACGACAACAAGAAGCATGGGAAGACCTCAAAAAAGATGAGTAGATGACATAAGAGCAATGTCAGGCAAACAGTGGATAAGATTGGCGCAAGATAGAGACAGATGGAAGCAATTGGGAGAGACCTACATTCAAGAGTGGATGGAAAATGGTTGACAAAGAGAAGAGAGTTTAGACCGGCGCCCATATGTGGGTGTGAGACTTAGATGCTGACAAAAGCAGTGGAAATAAAATTTTTGTGATAATTAACCAAAAATATCATTAGAAATATTTTATTTGATGTTTTTACTTTGCACTTTGAGATCGTTCTCAAAACACAATAATTTGCATTTTACAAACTCTGTGCTGAAAATCAAAACGTTAAATAAAATATTTATAATGATATTTGCGGTGGATTCCAAAAAAAATATAACAATAAAATGTAAAATGTCACAAGAAAATAGCTTCAGAAACATATTAGGGAAATGTTTTTATGGATTCGATAGTACAGGAAGAAATTCAAAATAGAAATGGTACCTAGCAGGTTTTGGTATGAGTATTTAATATCTAATAACTAATTTAATATCTAAATATAATTTCCAACGGCACCAATTATTAAATCTAATCATAAATTATTTACAAATCAAATCGGAAAATTTTTATTTAAACTTTTCAAATTATTTTTTAAATTCAGTGAAGAGCTAGTTATTATAGTGCAAACACGATTTATTTTCGTCTTAGTCGAATTTACATAAAAATACCTTCGTCAGTTACAACCTACTGCTTTATTGCTGAATATATTTTGTACTAGACAAATATTCCTATAAATATACTGCATAATTTATTTAGCAAAGCTGGCAGTGCTTATTTGCCAGAATATATTAAAATGGAGAAAATTTTTATAGGCCAAAAAAAAAACAAAATAATTAGATCTAAGCACTAGAATTAGTCATAGAATCAAAATTAGTAAACTATTTAAAATTTTCTATTTATCTGGAAAGTGTTTCGTTACATTTTACTTTGTAATAGTGAGATTCAGACCTCCCCGAGGCTTTAAATCAAACTTTGAATATGAATTGTAACAAAAAAGATAGAACAATGTAATAAAATTTCCAATAATGAATAAGAATATGTTTTTATGTTACTTAAAAAGTGATTAAATACTCAGGCATAAACACCATTGCATTCAAACAAAAATGAACAGTATTACCTACTAACATTGTAGATAAAACTACATAGAAGCGGTTAACACAAACAATTAATACCTACCTAAGTAATCTAACAACTGATACGAGCACAGGTACTCATTATGGAAGGCAACAAAGAGATAGAACAGCTAAATTATCTACTATCCACTCATATATTGAGACACAATTAATAGAATGTTGAGACATTTGTGTTACATTTCAAAAAACACGTTCACGTCCAATGATAACCAGGGCGAACAAATATTAGAAGAGACAGTCCAAACAAAAAAATAATAATCTCAATAAATGTAAGAGGGAACATACATATCCAAAAAAAAAAGAAAAGCGAGATCTGATCTCATAGCAGGAGAAATATTAAACAAGAATATGGAAAATAGGACGAGGGCTGAGTAAAAAAAATGACAAAAATTAACAAATTATGATTCAAGATATATTTTACACAATAATTGTGAACAAAGTAAGCATCACCTGTTGGTGTCGGCAGAGGAGGTGAAAATGAGACTAGTACATCAACCAAATGGAGAAAAGAGATGCGTATCCAAATAGAAGATAAAACTACATGTCGCCATTTACCAAATGTAGCTAACTCGGTATTTTTCGATATAAGATTAGTTATTCACTGAATTTTGTTTAAAAAAAAGATTTTTCTAACCCAAAAAATAAACACATTACTAACCATTTGACTTATAGGCTCTACTTATGGCACCGGGATAGCAGCTGTTAAATTCACTGCTTTGGGCAGACCACAATTGTTGGTAAGTAACATACTTTTACCTAACCATTATTAACGCTACAACTTGCTTACACAAAGAATATGTTGTAACAAATCTGTAACAGTCAGATATCTGTCAGGAGTTAACTGTGTTTAGTAAAATTTTTTAATTAAATCTACTGTGACTAATATTTTCCACACATTTCTAACCAAATTTAACTTAAAACTTTTGCAGCCAGTGGTAATAGTTGATGGTATTTTTGTATTTTATCTTAAATATATCATCATCATGGCATCTATACTCCTGACGAGGCGACTGCTGTCTACTGTCTATGGACTCTCCAGATTCATTTGTCGCGGGAATCAGTCCGCATTAACTTTTTTTTTGTTTACAATTAGTTGTGTGACTTTTGTTTCTCCACATTATTTCTTTTTTTGCAAATGGATTTCCATTCTCGAACTCCTATCTTCCTAAAGTCCTCTATTATCTTATTCTCCCATCTCGTTTTGGGTCTTTCTCATGGTCTACCTGTTACTGGTGTCTAGTTAGTGGTGATTTTATTGATAACTAATTGTCTGGATCTTTCCTTTGTAGATGTCTCATCCATCTGAGTCATTATATCTTGATAAATCTGACGATGTCTTCTACTTTCAAAAGTTATGTCAATACCATCAATTTTCTAAATTAACCATTACTTAAGTTTAGTGGGCCTGCTATTGTTTGTTTTGTGTAGCACTAGACGTGTTAGAACAGATGCGAGGTTTATCTAATCACATATTGATTGAAATGACATAAGATTGAAAATAATTAAAATTTTAAATATCAAATTGGCGAGGATAAAATGAATACTAACTGCATGTAAGACGAATTATAAGTTAAGAAACATGTGCAAAGGAGGTTATGTATGGATAAAAAAAGTCAATTTATAAAAAGACAGATTTATAGTTTATTCGTCTTCCGGGTTTGGACCGTGTCATTTGTGAGTGACCCAAAAGTGGGTTCATCTCGACGTTTCGCTACAATTGTAT
The DNA here is from genome assembly GCF_040954645.1 of Diabrotica undecimpunctata. NCBI lineage: Eukaryota > Metazoa > Arthropoda > Insecta > Coleoptera > Chrysomelidae > Diabrotica > Diabrotica undecimpunctata. The sequence goes on from NC_092809.1 coordinate 156,800,743, forward strand.
GTAGCTTCTTCAGGAGAACAAAAAAGAAAAAGAAAACAAAAGACAGGAAGATGGGTAGTTAGCAACGGTAACTCAGTTACTCAACGCAACCAGAGGCGAATACTAACTACCAAGATGGGCATTTGGTCACAGTAACTCAACTACTTAACGCAGCCAGAGGTGAAAACCAAATGCCAGGACAGGAATGCCTCTCGACGCGTTAGTGTTCTGAGCTGTTGGACGTGAATCCCTGTCCTGGCATTTGGTTTTCACCTCTGGCTGCGTTAAGTAGTTGAGTTACTGTGACCAAATGCCCATCTTGGTAGTTAGTATTCGCCTCTGGTTGCGTTGAGTAACTGAGTTACCGTTGCTAACTACCCATCTTCCTGTCTTTTGTTTTCTTTTTCTTTTTTGTTCTCCTGAAGAAGCTACATACAATTGTAGCGAAACGTCGAGATGAACCCACTTTTGGGTCACTCACAAATGACACGGTCCAAACCCGGAAGACGAATAAACTATAATTCTGACTCTGGCCGTGGAAGCCTACGATTTCAAAAAGACAGATATAAAATGATTAACTAGAAATGTAAGAACTCATCCCAGGAAAATATTTAATAATATAAATGAATTTTCAATAGCGAAATGCCTGTTTATAGATGAACAGCAACTTCCCCTTTAATTTTGAAGTACAACTGACACGATAGAGCAGAGTTGCCAAATGGCAGATCTACTTTGTCCATTGTATAAGTTGTATGTATGTGACTTAGAACATACTGGAGTCTAATACAGGAAATATAACTAAAATAAATGAACAACTAAATAAAGATTAAATAGGATATATAGTTGATTGAAAAGTTGAATGAAGAGTTGATCGCCAACTATTTTTAAAATAAAAATAGTAAAATGAAAGATAAAGTTAAATAAGATAAAGATAAATAATTATTTAAAGAAGAACAACAAACATGTGATGTGACACTGGATTATTGCGTAGATCTTCTTGTATTAGGTTTATAGTACTCTTACTACTATTTCGTAAATGTTTTTTCCGATCGAATCTTTTGCTTTTGCCGTAATATATCCTACGGTGTAAATTCTGAAAATTGTATTTATTGTTATTCTGCATTTATGTTTAGATATACAGTAAAACCTCCCTTAACCGAAACATCGTTTAACCGAAACGGCTGACAGTTTCAATAATTTCCTCAATAAAAAGTAAAGGTTTGTCGCAAAACGTAAACAATTCCGTTAATTTTACTCACCAATTGATGTCTATGTGTGTTCGAAAATCACAAAAACCAAGAGCTCTAAAAGATATTTCCGAAAAGGCATTTTAAGGTATAGAAGCCAAAAAAGTTCATGGATGTCGACCACTTTATTTTTAGAATGGTTTGAAAATGAATTCGTCTCAAGTGTAAAATCCTTTTTAAAATCAAAAAACCTTCTCATCAAAGCATTTGCTTGTTGACAATGCGCCCTCACCCTCAAAATCTACAAATTGGTGACAATTGTCAGATTTTTGCCACCGAATATCACAAGCTTAATCCAGCTGTTAGACCAGGGAGTCATAGAGACATTATAGAGAAGCATTCTTAAGACATCTGTTATTACAGGAGACGAATTAATCCAAAAGTGTTCCCGAAATTCTCAAATCTTAAACAATAAAACATTTTTATTGGTGAGCTGAGTCGTGGGCCAAGATCAAATCTTCAACTTTGGAAAAATGCTGGAACAAACTTTTTGATAAGATTTTGATTGACGATCCTGAAGAAGAAAATGGTAAGAAAACGACAGAAGAAATTAAACCTTTCATTAAAAATTTGCCGGGACATGACGAAATTAACTAAGAAGAGATACGTGACTGGTTAGTAGCTGATGACTCAGAACGTAAATTCATCGACCAGGACATCATTGATATGGTTCTTTATCAAGACAACCTGAGCATATCAGATGACGAAGATGACGACCCAAGAGGCAACAGGCAGCACAAGACCGTCGACGAGATTTTCAATGCTTTAGAGGAAAGAATTTTATACAGTAGGCCTAATTAGTTAGGGACATGACTAGATTCTTAATTTTTGTTGTCATTACATAAAGTTTTGTAATTTTCAGATTGCTTTACGTTTCGTCGAACAATCGAATGAGGCAAACTCATGACGTTCTGCAAATTAACGATGGAGGGAGAGAGAAACATCGTTGTCAAACGAAAACGCAAAAAAAATAGCAGATTTCTTCAAAAAAACGCATGTTAAACTTGTTCATTTTCCTTAATTTTATTACTTTATTTTGGATTTACTTATTAGAAAACATTACGAAATCAACTCATAGTATTTTTTAATACCAATACTTTGATCAAGAATATTATAAAAAACAATGTTATTTTTAACCGAAATTCTTGTTATCCGAAACGGCCTCCCCCCCAATTATTTCGGTTAACGGAGGTTTTACTGTAACTATTAATTAAATGTAATACATTTCATTTTAATTTATTAATCAAGTTGTATAATAAGACGTCGTTTATAATTAACAATATTTATTGACTGAATATGTTCACAATACATTTATTATCTTTATAACAATATATTTTTTATGGAACTTTCAATTAAATTTTTTATTCTTGCATAATTTTCATCTTTTTGAATATCTTAACTTGCCAAGTACAGTATTTTTTCTCCTGGCCAAACTGGTCAATCTTTAGATCTAGATAGATTTGTAATTGGGAAGTTAAAAAACAATACATTAGTTATTATCCGACAGAAGACTATACATGTTGAAAATATAGGTGACAACGAGAACAACTTGATAAGATATAAAATAGATTATTTATTAATTAGAGACCGATATAGAAACTGAATACATGGTGTGAACATAGTTATTATGAGAATATCGATAAAACTGAAGAAAATCAATCATAAGAATATAAAACCCAATCTAGACAATAAAACCGAATTTAGAGGCTCTTAGAGAAGATCCTGAGATACGAACAAAGGTAGAAAATGTTTATCTTAAGAATAATGTTGATGAAACGAAAGCTCGTTCAATGCACATACTCGAAAGTTTATGGGACAGGTTCAAAATCTTCTTCAAAATGCATCGCTCCGTTGACCTTTGAGTCACTTTCAGTTTCGCTATTATCTTTTTCTTTAGTGTCCAAGTTTCGCAGCCTTATGTCATGGAGTCAACATGGAGTTAAATGTAACTGTATTTTTACCAAAATATGCACAATGTATTCACACTATGTATTCATTGTCCCAGATATACATACTCTGTCTACTGTCTCAAGTCCAGTGTTGTTTATTATTACATCTTGGACATCCATTAGCTCATTGTACATAGTTTTTGTTTTTGTCAAGTTCAATTTTAGGCCAACTTCTCGGTTGAGGTATTCTCCATCAATGGATACTCCTTTGTACTGCCTGTTCATTTTGCTGAATATATTTTCTAGAGTTTCAGATAAGAGCTTTGGTCATATTGCGTCTCCTTGTAGAACGCCTCTGGTAGTGGGAAATTCTGGAGTATTTTCATAAATTTTTACCTTAGCTTGTGCTTGTCTGTATATATTTGCTAAAGTCTCTATGTACGGTTTGTCAATGCATTGGTTGGTCAAAGCTTCTATTACGGCCTTGGGATATATAGAATCGAAATCCTTCTCGAAATATATGAAGATTAATTCTAGCGATATTTGGCTTGCTGTCTTGGCTGTGCAGCATCTAATGCATTTGTTAATCTCTTGTTGATGATCTTTGTGAATATCTTGCATGTGATTGGTAGTAGATTTATAGGTCTGTAGTTTTTAATATCCTCTTTGCTGCTTTCTTATGAATGAGAATAATTATGTTTGCTGTATTCCAGTGATCTGGTATTTTTCTAAGGTATCTAAGATTTTCCGGGTTTTTTTCCAGCATATTTAATCAGTTCCTCTGTTATGCCATATATTCCAGCTGCTTTACCACTTTTCATTTTTCTAATTTTCGAATCTACTTCTTCCGGAAGGACTTCTGGTACATCTTTTTGCTTACTGACTGCTTTAAGTGTTTCAGTAACAGCGTTTACAATTAGTTAACAGCGTTCAGATAAGCAACTACACAAAGGACAATAAAGTTTCAAAACGGGAATCGTATTGTAGCATCCTAGCGGTGTTTTTGAAAAGGTTTCTATTCTGGACATAACTAAGTCAAAATAAGTGAGTCTTAAAATATTTTCGTGAGAAGATATTTATGAAAATTAACAGGTATTATTTATGTACAGGGTGAACTAAGATTTCATATATTTTATAAGAAATAACAACCGGATTTTTGAGGCGTTACAAATAGTAAAAAAATATATTTATAGTGATTTTACAAATGAGCTTTACGTGCTTTTTTTTAGTCTAATGATTTTAGTAAATTTTGCCTTTTACTGTTCGATATTGAAGTTTTTCCTGGTTTTATCTGAAAATACAAATCTCATGAAAAGTTTTTGATACTACAAGACATGCTTCGGAACATGATTTTAATCCTTTCCACACAAGTTGTTTAATGTTACTCGTACTTTGTAATGCGTATAAGAACTTTGAGCTATAATTCACGTTCATAGTTAGTTTACAGTATTTTTTCTACTAAAATAATTACATTATATAATCAAAAAGAGTTGAGTTATAATCACATAATGTTTACTATATATTTTGTGTTTTAGCTTCAACTTTCTGAAGTAATTATGAGAGCAAGACAGTATATGACCGAGATTGTTGGAGGTGAAGGTAACGTTTTGTGTCATCACATGAAGTATGAAGATTTGGAGGCAAAATTCGAAAAAATTCAAGATAAAGAATCTTTACGAAAATTTCTGAAGCAAGTTACATACGATAAACAAGGGTAAGTTACTTTTTAAAAATAATTAAATATATTATTAAACGCAAAAGTGACACGATCTGATTAATATATTAGAAAGAAAATTTTTTGACTGTTCTAACAACCATTCAAATTTCGTCATTTTGTGTCATGTGGAACAATTTCACCCAATCATGTTAACATTAGACTGATAATTGCATTCATTGCAATTTTCAATCCCTATGACAACACGATCGAGTTTGACAACTTCATCCAAATAAATTTCAAAATGTCACGTTTCGGCAATGAGAAGGTTCAAAGTATAAATTTAATAATTGTACTTTCACTAACTGTACTTTTAATAAATAAATGTTTCGTTATGAGTTATGATTTTTTTTTTCTAAAAATTATACGCCGAATATCCCTCGAACATTGATGAATGCCTGATAATTTCATGACAAATTTCTCAAGCTCGTTGCTTGGTAACAGCACTCAGCCTTCGGCTTCGTGCTGTTACCAAGGAACGAGCTTTCGATTTTCATGAAATTATCTCGTCTGTTATCAATGTCCTACGGATATTACTACTGAAAATTATCTAAAATAAAGTTATCAATAGTAATACCACTATTGATTCAATTTTCGCGATAAGTCTGTCGATTTACTTCCAAACGAAACTGAGTTGTTTGAAAACACCACGAGTCCATAGGACGAGTGGTGTTTTCTTTAAGAAACTCAGTTGATTTTAGAAATAAAAGACAGACTTATAAGCTAAATTAAATCACGAGTGGTATTTTATTAGACTATTTCATGAACAAAGTGATAGGTCAAAAATTCAGTAGAATGAGAGGAAGGAATTTAATAATAATACATTTGATCTAGGTAACCCAAATCTACCCATTTTTTGAATAATTCACAATTAGTCATAATCATGAAATATTTATTATAACTATAAATAATTTGTTATAATTATTTACTAATTGTAAGCACATATTTTTATATTCATCCGAAGTCATAGCGACAGAACTCATTTTCCTTTTATCGGGTACAGTTTGCAACAATTTTCCCTTACTATCACGAGCCGCTCTCGCTTCCTTGAAGGTTATATCTTTGAAGGGATCAATATGTCTCTGATACTCACAGAAATATTTTTCTTGTACCAATTTTGCAGTAGTGTTCCATATGGTTTTAATAACACTCTCCTTGTAATCACTACCATCAATTTTTCGCATGTTGAAGGCCCAGTCTTTTAGAATGAATGCTAGTCTTTCGTTGTTATTTTCTGCATCTAATTTGTAGTTGCGATCCACACAGAACATCATAAATTGTCTCCATATATAAGATTTAGATTTTCTTGTGTTACTCGGTATATTTTCTTCAATGTTTTGGTTTATAACTTCGTTTGAAGTACCACCGAAACGACTTATTTTGTCGTATACAGCTACAATAATTTTTTTGGCAAACGTCAAACTTTGCTTTGCGATCGGTATCCATGGTTACGTCATTGAAAACACGAAGCTGATAGACCAATCAGAATTGAAAGACAGTTGGTGTTTTCGCGATAACACAAGCTGTCTTTGGTTTGTGATTGGTCAGATTATGTGAAAATTTTAAGATGAGTGAAATAGTCGTAGAAATGCAACTCAAATGTGTGAACTAGTCAGATGAAATTAAATTATTTTTTTTTACAAAATTTGTTTAATTTATTAATGTTTTGTATTTTGAAAACGACTTCCAAAGCGGAAATTAAAACGTCAAAATAAACTTATTTTAAAGTAAAATTGTGGTTTATACCCAGTAGAAATATTATTTTGAATTGTACCTAAGTGTGTTTTGGACCTTTTGACAAGATGAAAATTTGTATTTTCGAATAACAAAAAGCCTGCCAGATATCCTGCTTCTTCTTCTTCTTCTTTTTGGCTTTTATTCTACTGAATAATCAGCCAGTATATTTGTTTTGTTAATATTTGGGCCACTGTCGTGAGTCTAAGAATATATCTCATGCCCTATTATCAGTGAATATAGACATTTCATCTACATAATATCTACATTTTATTTATGTTTTCGTATAAATGGTTTAAATGTTAATATTGGATAGGCTATTATTAAGGTTATAATTTTATATGATTGATCTGTAGGAATCTGAGAAAAAATTTGATAATCTTAGTGTTAATATCGCATAGAAGCATTGGTATGTTAATCATAATCTTTTAAAATGAAAAAGACAGCAAAGATTTGATTTCACGTACAAAGCGTCTATGTATCTGTTGATACGTATTTCGACTTAATAAGTCTCATCAGAACAGTTATTCATAGCCGTTCTTAACGTGAAAAATAATCTTCTCTCTCTTTTAAGAAGCAACAATAAAATGGCTTCGTTATGGACGCAATAGCGACATCTGATAGAAAAATCGGTAAGATAATTTCGAAACAAATTCAGATTTCTGCTTTAATCTGAACCTTCTATAAATGCAAGGTATAACAGACGTTGATAAAGATGTTAATAGAGACATGGGGAATCTAAAATTTGCATTCCACGACATGTCTATCAACTAAGCAGAAATCCTTAACGAATTTGTTTCTTGTACTCATACAGAGTAGATTAAAGCAGAAATCTGAATTTGTTTCGAAACTATCTTACCGATTTTTCTATCAGATGTCGCTATTGCGTCCATAACGAAGCCATTTTATTGTTGCTTCTTAAAAGACAGAAAAGACATTTTATTTTTCACGTTGAGAACGCCTGTGAATAACTGTTCTGATGAGACTTATTAAGTCGAAATACATATCAACAGATACATAGACGCTTTGTACGTGAAATCAAATCTTTGCTGTCTTTTTTATTTTATTCGGATCTACTCTGTATGAGTACAAGAAACAAATTCGTTATGGATTTCTGCTTACTTGATAGACATGTCGTGGAATGCAAATTTTAGATTCCCCATGTCTCTATTAACATCTTTATCAACGTCTGTTATACCTTGCATTTATAGAAGGTTCAGATTAAAGCAGAAATCTGAATTTGTTTCGAAACTATCTTACCGATTTTTCTATCAGATGTCGCTATTGCGTCCTAACGAAGCCATTTTATTGTTGCTTCCTAAAAGACAGAGAAGATTATTTTTCACGTTAAGAACGGCTATGAATAACTGTTCTGATGAGACTTATTAAGTCGAAATACGTATCAACAGATACATAGACGCTTTGAACGTGAAATCAAATCTTTGCTGTCTTTTTCATTTCACAATATGTTTTTATTAATATTGTTATCATGGTAAATAAACATATGCGTAAGTAAGTTATGTATATTGTCATTTTTAAATACTTATGAATATTGCATTTTAATTTGTATTGTATTATTATATTGAATTATGTTGCAGTGTATTGTATTGTATTTTAATATTAATAACAAAATAATGAATTTTACTGCAGAGTACGTGTAAAAAATTTTTTTTAATTCTATTCCTTTTATACATATATGAAAATAAAAATATATATTTTCATCAAAATATTGATTCAATCCTTTATTTACTTACTATACTCCTATTACAGGTCAAATGTTTATATACAGCAAACGATGCACCATATACCTGTATACCTAATTCTTTTTCCCTTTCTGCTCTCTCTTACCTATAGCATTACATATGTAATGATTGTGCAGAATTACTCCCACATAAATTTGTAACGACGAACGCGTGTATGGAAGTATAACTTCTACCGGCAGTCCCACTGGACTGCCACACCCGTTTTTTTTTTGTTTTTTAATAATGTTTTTATGGTTGGTACATTATAAGTGTAGATATTGTGTTCATTTGAGTAGCAGGCTGGTATGTCACTTGTGTTCTTGATGGTAAAAACTTTTTGACTGCCGTTAGGGCGTCAATCAAATATGTTGGATTTTTTTCCTTCCGATATCCTTGTTGATAAACATAATATTTTTTTTAAGTCTAGAAGCATATTTAATAATGAGTGATTTAAAGTGATATTCTATCCCTGTTTTAGGTTAAAACTTGTCTTCTATTTTTTTGAAAATTATTAGTGGCCGTTTATAATGTTGTATTGTTTTTCAAATGGATGTCTGTCTAGATAACATTTTTAATACAATTTCATTTTTGGATAATCATCGAAACTTAGCTGTAGATAGAGTTGCGAATCACAATCTTAATGTCTTATGAGATTGTAACTTAATATTAAGTTGATTGTAGAAATAATTTGAAGTTCATTAATGAGAATTATCCTAACATTTTTTATGTGCTGTGTGATAACTAGATCAGAGATGAAATTCGGGTATATTTTAGAGAAACTTTTCCTCAAAATTGATGCCGCTAACATTATGTGACTATTAATCAACCTTTGAAATGGCATTGAGGACGATATAAATAAAATACAAAAAATGTGTCATTAATAGGTCAACTATTTCATTTTTTGCCAAAAGTTGCAGGTATATTATCGTATTTTAAGCACATATATGCAACATCTCTCTGTATTGTAACTCATGTAACATTGCCAAGGAATATTAATAGCCCCAAAAACAGCATCTGTGTAGGAACAGGTTGTAACTTTGACCCTTAAAATTTAAGGTATCATTGGAATCGTTTTAAATACATACAGAAAAATATCGGTAAACAGCAACCTTGATCTTTCAAATAAGTTTAAACATACATAAACCTCGTGAAGGAAATAATTTTGAAAACTATTGTTAGTCAATGTAACGTAACGACTTATAAATAGATATTTTATTTTTATTGGTACACCTAAAGTACAGTGCATAAGAATCGACTTTAACAATTGTTATATTGAGGTATCAAGTAATTTTGGCAAGCTCAATAAGATTTATTTATTATATGGTACTATAGAAAATGTCACACTGAGAGTGCAGTACGGGTAAGATACGGCAATGCTTTTCTTATGGAGAATAAACGCGCAGGGTTGTCGGTTTTCTCCAGCTGTTGATTGCTCATTGTCTCACAGGACCGGCTTGGATAAAATGCATCTGCCGGCAGTACGAGTAAAATATTTTATATCATGTATAGGTATACAGTAGAATAAAAAGGCATTGATGAGTTATTGACAACGAAAACTATGAATTTTGCATATAAAACGTCAACATGAGATATACAATTGAATCATATTCATAAGAGTAACGTTTGAACACCTCTTTACAAGAACAACATACAATAACTGTAGTTTTAATGTTTTACATAAAATAGAAAAAACCTACATAATTTCTATATAAAATAATATATAAAAATAATGTATAAAATATTAAAAATACAGTTATGTTGTTTCTATAAATAGGTCTTCATTTCTTTTGTAAAACTTCTGCTACAAATTACCATCATTAACATAATCACCTAAATATGGCCATAAACTTGTTTATAGACACAGTTTAACAATTTCAAAATTTCCTTGGTTATCTTTTTAACTTTCTTCATTATTAATGAATGACAAAAAATGGTCTTTACCTTTTGCTTGAAATAAATGATATATCATAGTTTTCACATGTTTCCTCCTCTCAATCCATTGCTGGACAAAGGCCTTTCCTGTTTGTCTCTAAAGTGTTCTATCTTGTGCTTGCTGTATCCAGTTTTTTGTTGTCTTTCGTAAGTCGTCTTGCCATCGTGTTGGTGGTCTTCCTCTCCTACGTTTATCGGCTCTTGGTCTCCATTCAACTAGTTTGCCAGTCCATCTTCCGTCCTTAATTCTGGCAACGTGTCCAGCCCATTTCCATTTTAAGTTACAGCTTCTTTCAATGACGTCTATGACTTTGGTCTTACCTCGTAGATCTTCGTTTCTGATCCTGTCTCGCAGAGTGGCCCCTATCATTGATCGCTTCATTCTTCTCTGCGCTTCTCTTAGTTTTTGTGCGACTTTCTTTGTGAGCGATAATGTTTAGGGTTTTGATCGCTTTTTCTAGAGCCGATATGAAAAGTTTAGGTGACAACGTATCACCTTGTCGGATACCTCTTTGGATTTTTATTTGGTTGCTGTTAGCGTGTAGTTGTATCGAGCTTGTCGCATATTTTACTTTATATTTTACATATTAGCCTCGAATATGGCTATCAATGCGGCTCTCGTTTAGTGCTTCTATAACACTGTCGAGTTCTACTGAGTCGAATGCTTTGTGGAAATCTACGAATGTTAAAACTAAGGGCTTGTTATATTCTACAGATTTTTCGATGAGTTGTTTTATTGTTTGAAGGTAATCGTTGGTTCCAAAGTTTGCTCTGAATCCAGCTTGTTCTCTACTTTGATATAGGTCTAATTTCTTGTCTAATCTTGTGGTGATTACTCTCGTGAAAAGTTTATAAAGATGGTTTAACAGACTGATTGGTCGGTAATTTTCCAGATCAGTTTTCTCTCCTTTTTTGTGCAGAAGAATTATTTTGGCTCTATTCCATTCAGATGGTATGGATTTCTTTGTCAAACATAGATTAAAGAGATCTTTTATTTTCCTCACTAGAGGTTCACCGCCATTCTCAACAGCCTCGATCACAATTCCATCGTCTCCTGGTGATTTATTGGATTTCATTTTATTCATCGCTTGTCTAATTTCACTTAGAGTTATTTCTGGTATGAGTCCAGAGCCTTGATTTAATATTGTTTTGCTTATTGCATATTTTAGCTGTGTTTGGTTCATCCGTCTGCTTTTATAAAGTTCTCCATAGAAGTCTTCTACTATTGTTAAAAGCTCCTCTCGATTTGTTGTTATTTCGCCCTTTTTTTTAATTCAATGATCTGGCTTTTTCCATTATTTAGTTTTCTTTGCAGACTTTTTAGGCCTTTATTATTTTCTATGGTTTGTTCAATCTTTCCTAAGTCTTTTCTTATTTCTTTCTTGACTTCTCTGTTTATCTTTCTCTTTTGCTCTCCATTTGGATCATTTCTTTCTGTAATAAGATTTTTTTGTTTCATTAAATTCCTGGTGTCAGTACTAAGTTTTTCTTCATTCGTATTTCTGGGACAGTGTTTTCTCATGCTTTCTCCAATGGCTTGCGTAATATGTTGGTTTGGTGCATCTATGTTTTCATTGAGAGTTATGTCTGTATTGTTTTTCAGTTTGGTTTCGATGTCGCTTTGATATTCTTTAATATCTCTAGGTTAGGTCCATATTGGTATTGATTTCGTATTTACTAATCTGCGTATCTCTTGTTTTGTGCTTATTTTAAGTTCTGCTCTTACCATTCTGTAGTCGCTACCAGTGTTGAAAAAGCAATTCATTTGGACTAGATTATTCTGAAGGAGAAAACCAATTAAGGTCTCTCCTCTTTCATTCCTTCCATTTAGTCCAAATTGTCCAAGTGATGTTTCTTCTGGACATGCTTTGATTCCTGTTTTCGCATTGAAATCACCACATATTATCACATATTGTGTGGGTACGTAGTTTAGGGCTATTGAGATATCGTCGTAGAATTCTTCGACTTCTTCATCTGAATGGGTTGTTGTTGGTGCATAGACTTGAATTATTTTGATGCTGTATCTTTTATTGAGTTGTAATGTTAAGTTGGCAACTCTGTTCTATATTCCCTTAATAGATGTAATTTTATCGCTATGCTTTCTTTTCTATGTATAAAAAACCCAATGCATCCCTCTGATGTTTCTTCATTACCCATACTGTAGAAAAGATGCCCTGTACTTCGGGTCGTTGTGGGTTTTTCTGTATTTAGGAGTTGCTCAAAATATCTTCTTCATTGGCGGCTTATCTCCTCGTCTTCTGTGAGCAATTGTCCTGCATCGTCTTTTATAAATCTTGGGCTGTTGATCGTGTTTCCCTTCATTGTTTTTAGATCCTTATACAACTGTCTAGACTGACCGGTTCTATGTTCTTCCTCCAGTTGCTGTATTCGCGCTTCTAGGTACTGTTTCTTTTTTCTTCTCAAAAGTTTTCTCATTTGAGTCCTTACTCTGTTGTAGTCTTACCTGTTCTCATCTGTAGGGCGTGTTAGTAACTCTAGCCTCTTCATTGCTTTCTGATGCAAGCTTTGTTGGCACTCCTGGTCAAACCTCTGGTTTTTCTTCTTGTTATTCCTTTCTTTTCCTATAGTTTCCGACAACGTTTCCATCTATCGTCTCTTGTTTAGTATCAAAAATATCGTGAAAGCACATTTATATAAAAAAACGACGGGTCTCAGTGTTTTTTATGATTTTTTAAAACAAGGACAGAAATAATTTTGCTCCATAAGTGGTTTGCACCCTGTATAAAATCGCCAGGGTATTTTTTATTTCATTCTACAAATGTTGATTAGTTTCAAAATTATATCAGTATATTTTATTAAATATTAAAGTGAAAGTTGTTTCTGTATTAAGGAAAGTAAGAAAAAATATTTGAAGAACCGTTATCTTGGCTATTAAATTATATTAAACATTTGTATAAAATAATGAAAAGTGTTTTGTATTATTATAGTAAAGAATATTATTTGAACAACCTTCATCTGAGTATCATCTTACGTTGAACAGTTCGATAGTTTCAGTTTCAATTTAGATATTAATATTGATTTAATATAGCAAATGTATTATAAATAATATTCTTTATAAATATAAGGAAATATCCAAGAATAGAGCTTTTAATAATTACATAACGAACCATATAGTCTGGAATCTTCACAAAAAGTTAGCTTTTTGTAATAAATGGTAAAAATGGGCAGGGATCCCAGACTCTGTAGCGCATCCAGGGGGGGGGTTTTGGGGGTTAAACCCACTCCAGGGCATATAAAGTAAAAAATATATAAAGAACAGTAGGAAAATGTAACTTGCCTTTCACACACAATACGAAAAATCCAAAACTAAATTAATTGAATAACTAAATTACCACGTTAAATATGTAGAACTCAATAATTATTGTATAAATACACAATAATTAATATTTTTCATTATATTTAGATATAGATACCTAATATTAGGCTTATGACAAAAGTAGACAGAACGAGTCTGTTGCGAGTAGCATGCGCCTACAGGACTGTATCTGCGGCGGCCTTGTGGACTATCACGGGTTGTGTTCCTCTGCATGTGTTAGCAGTAGAAAACAGGCATCTCTATGAGAGAAGGGAGCATTTGACAACAGCTATAAAAAAAAAAGAAAGGGTAAGATCAATGGAAAGATGGCAAGAAGAGGGGAACAACAAGGAAGATGTTGCACAGTGGACCAAGATGCTGATCCCGAGCCGAAGGGACTGGGTAGATTGTCTGTTTTAGGGCGTATGTTCATAGGTTCAGAAAGACAGATACAGATAAATGCCTATACTGCGAATATTCCGACATTGTTACTCACACAATGCTGGAGTGTAATAGATGTACAGTGGAGAGAAACACAATGTATAAAGAAATAGGTATGAACCCTGTGACTGTAAGAGATGATCGTAAAGATGACGGGAAATACGGAGGGATGGAATAGTGTTCACAATTACATCCAAGCAGTCATTAAAAAGAAAGAAGAAGAGAAACACCAACCGGGCCAACGACAGAGATAAGTTCTAATTACTACTTTAATGGGAATAAGCCGCAATTGAAGGTTAAAATAAGTTTATTGACGTTTGAATCTTTGATCCTTGATCTTGCACTGATAACTTGTTTATACTCCAACAATTAATAGAAAAAAGAATAGCAGTTGGTACCGAAGTACCTCTAGCCTTAATCGACCTAGAAAACGCGTATGACACAATTCCAAGACTTAAATTGGGCAAGCTTTACAGCTACTTGACATTAGTCCATACCTTTTAGGAATAATCACAGAATTATACAGGGATAACACTACTTAGCTAAAAATCGGAAATAGGCTATCTCAGCCAATAAAAGTAACTAAAGGGCTAAAACAAGGATGCAGTATGTCACCCGTACTGTTTAATTTATATATTGAGGCAGCCCTCCAAAATTGGAAAAACCACTGCCAGTTAATGCGAATCCACATAGGAAATGACGTACTGTTCTCCCTGAACTTTGCGGATAACCAAGTCGTCCTAGCTCAAGATTCTTATGAACTAGAATTTATGATAAAGCGTCTATACAGAGAATATGTAAAATGGAGTTTAAAAGTCAGCATGGAGAAAACAGAATATTTAGTTATCAATTCAGATGCAAGGTTTGAAGTGTTGATCGTCGAGGACGTGGAAATCAAACAAGTGGAAAAATTTAAATATTTAGGTGCACTCATTTCTAAGAACGGCTTGGGAGAAACCGAAATTAAACACCGAATTAATCAGGGACGTAAAATTGTAGGATATCTGAACTCCTTATGGTGAGATCGCAACATTTCTAAAAGGAACAAAAAAAGAATAGGGCAAACCATGGTTGAATCAGTTCTTTGTTATGGCTCCGAAGTATGGACAATTAATACACACCTTAAGAGAAGATTGTTGGCAGTTGAAATGGATTATTTGAGAAGAAGTGATAGAACATCAAGGCAGGAAAGGAAGACCAACGAATCTATAAGAAATAACATGAATGCTACAGAAACGGTCATTGACAGAATAGAAAGAAGAGGCTCAAAATGGTTTGGACACCTATTGAGAATGCCTGACGAACGTTGGCCCCAAAAACTTCACAAATGGAAGCCCACTGGAAGAAGAAAAGGAGGTAGAACTCGACGCTCATGGAATGATGGAATTAGAAGAGCGATGGAATCGAGAGGTTTGGAGGAGGAGCATGCCTTGGACCGGCAGGATTGGCGGAGGAGAACGGGAATACGGCGATAGCCGTTTCCAAAATGTATTGCATTTACAAGTTGGATTAATGTCAAACGTCAATAAACTTATTTTAACCTTCAATTGTGACTTATTCTCATTAAAATGGTAATTACTTTAAAATACCACAAGAAAATAGCTTCAGAACAATAGATAAGATCTAGATAAGAGAAGGGAGTGTTCCAAAAATGTCGTCATCCTTACAGCGGCCACCCCACTTTCAGAGTACGGTACGTGCGACAGTCAAATGCGCACGAGTAAGAGAGGGTGGTTTTAGTTGGTAGGCAGGATAATAGATACCTGAATCTTTGGCACTGCTATCTTTAGTACTTTAAATTAAACTAAAACCCAAATTTTAGGGACTCAAAATGTAGGTAGCATAAAAAAATTTAAACCCCCCCCCCCAGACAAATTCTGGGTGCGCCACTGCCCGGACTAATATTATAATGTTGTAATTTTCATATTAACATATCCTTAAAGTAAAGTTGGTAGGCAGGATAATAGATACCTGAATCTTTGGCACTGGTATCTTTAGTACTTTAAATTAAACTAAAACCCCAAATTTTAGGGACTCCAAATGGAGGTAGCATAAAAAAATTTAAACCCCCCCCCCCGACAAATTCCGGGTGCGCCACTGCCCGGACTAATATTATAATGTTGTAATTTTTATATTAACATATCCTTAAAGTAAATAGATTTTTTATGAACTTTGTTTGCACCGCAATGGTGTACATTTTGAAGATGTCATTTATAATAGAGACTCATTTCACAAAATTAAAAATTAACCCACTTGGCCGCTGTTTTATAGGCAACAGCCATGCTTTGGCTGAAAAGATATGAAGGTAAATTTTTGTCCTACGGAACTTCAAATTCTGATTATTCTAAGTGCTCTGCATTATTAATATGTGATATAAGCGTTTGTGTGTGTGAGAGAGTTCTTGTGTATTGTGTTGTGTGTTGCATATGTATTTTGTATGATTAAAGACGATGTCCAGGAAGGCGAATTCAACGTGGTTCAACACAACAACCACAAATCTTTCCTCTGATAAAGAAAAGTTCCATGATAGTGTTGGCATGATTATTGCCACCGTATCCGTGGGGGCCATAGCTCAGTGGCTAGGTACTGGCTTACCAAGCCGTACAGCCCGGGTACGAACCCTACACCAAAAATTTTTCAATTTCTAATTTAACTGAGCCGCAATCGTGCTTCAGAGAGTCTGTAAAGCCGTCGGTCCCTGCAAGCTCGATCGGTTATAACAGCAAAAGGCTTCTGAGAAAAAAAAAAGAGAAAAAAATAGCCACTGTCTGAAAACGGCATACGAAAAGCCAAGGAAGACACTAGTTACGAACCACAATTTTTATAGGTTTTTTAGTTTATATACCTATCTTTACTATTATTCATAAATGAAAAAAATATAAATAATATTCAAAATATATTTTTAATTGCAGTGTTCTCCACTTATTCCCCTGGTCGGGTATTATTGACGAGAACCAAGAGTTGAGTACTTCCTTCAGAGTTCCAGACTTAAAATCAGGAAGGATGATCAGGCTATTAACACAGCTATCACCAAAGGAAGAGGAGATGTTTAGAAATATGGTTAGGAGATTTAATACCATTGTAAAAGTAAGTAGTACATGAAATCCAACAATTCAAAGTTTCAGTAAGCACAGATTTGCGCCCGACACTGTTTCATTGCTTCGATTTAGTTCAACCTTTATTTCATAATTCAGTTCCGTTTCTTTTGAAAGTCTTATTAAGACTTCTTCATTCGTGACTCTGTATAAGTAAGATATTCTCAGGGTTCTTCTATAAAGCCATATCTCGAAAACTTCGACTTTTGTCATAATCGTTTTTATTCAGAGTACCTAAGAATCACTATGGTGCGGTAAACGTACAGTTTTGTTTAGATGCTGATCTTGTGGTTGTGAAAAACCCTTATCATTTCGGCCGAAAGCTGCACTGGTACACCTTAGTTGACACTAAATGTCTTTATCAATGTTCGCATCTTTAGAAAAATTGCTGCCGAGATAAGAAAAGTGATCAGTATTTTTAAGACTTTCCCCATTAATACCTTCTAAACCAAAATATCTAATTATTGTAATTTTCGTAGGCAGCACAGGAAATGGATGTTAGGATAATGGTTGATGCAGAACAAACATATTTCCAACCAGCAATTACCCGAATTACTTTGGAATATATGAGAAAGTACAACAAACAAAAAGCGATAGTATTTAATACCTACCAATGCTATTTGAAAAATGCGTTTGATGAAGTTTCAACTGATTTGGAACAAGCAAAACGTCAAGACTTCTATTTTGGAGCTAAACTCGTCCGGGGAGCATATCTCGAACAGGTAAGTTTGCTTATGTTTTCATAATACATACTATTTTGGATGATTACCATCACCATTAGTAATAACTTAAAATCTGAAAACATTATGTTACTACTACAAAATTGATTTTTCTTCACCTTTGGTGAAGAAAAGGTTGCTCTTACGATAAACACACTGCTATGTGAGGGTCGATTCGATTGGTACTAATGAAACATTTGAAGGGTCCGTTAGTAAAACATGTTAAGTAACATTATCTATTGTTCTGAAGCTATTTTCTTGTGGCATTTTAAATTAATTACTATTTAACTGGGAATAAGCCACAATTAAAGATTAAAATACGTTTATTGACGTTTTAATTTCCACTTCGGAAATCGTTCTCAAAATACAAACATTAGTTTGTATTTTGAGAACGATTTCCGAAGTGGAAATTAAAACGTCAATAAACGTATTTTAATCTTTAATTGTGGCTTATTCCCAGTTAAATAGTAATTAACATTATCTAAGATTTAAATTTTCAAAATTGGGTATTTGACTCATAGATGTCACTACCTCACATCGTCAAAATCTGTTAACTGTCAAGTATTATGTGTTTTGCATGTAAAACCTGTGAACTGCAGTGAGCACACTATAAGTGTACTTAACAACTTGCCTGTTTTATTTTGTTTTTTGTTTAAAAATGTCGAAAAATAGTGATGTTTCTTCAGCAGAAGAGCGCTTTGAGGGCTCAGACTCAGTTTTTAGGTTAAGATTCTAACACTACATGTAAAATCTGTTAAGTGATGGCGGATACCACGTTTTACTTGCTATTAGTGATATTTATTTATTATGTTAGTAAAATCTGTTAAGTGATATGATACATATAACATGTTTTACTTGCAGGAATAGCTAGTCATATTACTTAATCCTTAATCATCATCATTACTGGCTCGACAACCCTTTTTGGGTCTTGGCCTGTTCTAGGATTCTTCTCCATTCCGATCTGTTTCGTGCTTTTCTCCAGTTTTTTATTTTTAAGGTTGTTATATCATTTTCTATTTGTTCTAAGTATCTCAGTTTCGGTCTTCCTCTTGTTCTTTTTCCTACTGGCATCTGTTTGAATATTTTGTTTGGTATTTCGCCTTCTTCCATTCTTTCTACATGTCCTATCCAACGCAGCCGTCCTATTTTGATGAATGTTATAATATCCGGATCCTGGTATATTTTGTATAGTTCAGAGTTGTATCGTCTTCGCCATATTCCGTTTTCTTTTGTGCCCTTATATATGTGTTGCAAGATTTTTCTTTCGAAGGTGGCTAACAACGTTTCCTCTCTTTTAGTAAGTGTCCAGGTTTCTGAGCCATATGTGAGTACCGGTCTTATTAGAGTTTTATATATTTGGCATTTTGTCTTTCTTGCGACGTTATCTGATCTTAGGTGTCTAATTAAGCCATGGTAACATTTATTTGCAATAAATATTCGCCTCTTCACTTCCTCCGTAACGTTATTATCAGACGTGACTAGGGATCCCAAGTATATAAAGTTTTTTACCTCCTCTATTTTGTATTCTCCTATTGTTATATTTTGTGGCTGCCTTATTTCTGCGTTTTTTCTTACCTGCATATATTTTGTTTTGGTCTGATTGATTTTAAGACCACTATTTTGTGCAGCTCGTTCTATTTGGTTGTATGCCTCTATCATTTCTCTTCTTGATCTTGCGATTATGTCAACATCATCTGCAAATGCTAGTAGTATTTACTTAGTAAATATATATATTACTTAGTACTTGACATTATTTCTCACGTACTAAATTTACATTTTTTTAGAATATTAATGTAAAGAAGGGAAGAAAAAGAAAGATACAGGTAAACAGACAAAAGAAAACAAAAATATTAAAAGATTCTGGAGAGAAATATAAAAAATACAGAGGAAGTGGTGATGAAGTAAGCAAAAAAGCTGTTGGGCTTCCATGTACATGTAAAAGAAAATGTTGAGATAGTATCAGCAGATGAGCGATTTAAAATATTTTCTAAGTTCTGGCAGCTCTCAAGCTATGATATACAAAATACTTATCTATTCGGATGTATGCATAGAAACAATATAAAACGAAAGACCAGCAAAAGGGATACGAGGAGGACTTCTACTTTTGAATACTCTATTCAATCAAACAACAAAAATTTTAATGTTTGCAAAAATGCATTTACTTCTTTGCATGGAATCGGTAGAGGTCGAGTGGAATATATTGTGAGTAAGCTTAAGATGTCTTCGACCATATTATGCGAAATGAATCCAGATATTCTCTCCTTCAAGCCATCCTGCAAGGAAAAATCTTTGGAAAACGAGGTCCAGGAAGAAGAAGAACATCTTGGTTAAAGAACCTCAGAATCTGGTTCAATACAACATCTGTGCAGCTTTTCCGCGCTGCTGCAGATAAGATAAAGATCGCCATGATGATCGCCAACATTTGTAACGGATAGGCACAACAATAAGAAGAAGGAGTTTAAGAAGGGTGTTATTTTTCCTGAAAAAGACCGCAGAGGTAGATATGGAAACCAAAAAAGGAATATACTCTTTACCTCGATATGAAAGCCATTGCAGCCGACCTGATAACACGGATAAAGAGTATAGGAGCCTTGGTTACAATATTGAAATATTATATGAAAAGTAGATAGAAAATCATCGAGCACAAAACATTTTAATTTATTTCTTCAGACATGTTCAGAAGAATTTTTACAGAGGACTATAATATTTCTTTTAAAACTCCTAAATCTGACACTTGTGCAAAGTGCAATGAGTTCCAAATTACTATAAACCATTCTAAAGAAATTGGTTATAATGAAAAACTTAAGGAATTAGAAACTTCTAAAGAGTTACACTTAAAGAAAGCAAAAGCTGCAAGAGAAGTTCTTGAAAAGGCAGTGGAAGAGTCTGAAGAAAATGACGTACATGTGCTACACCTAAATTAACCACCTGTCCATGTTTTTATAAAAAAAAACTTTGGTGTTATAATTTGAGTGTCCATTGCTGCAACAAGCCAGAATATGACTACTTTTTCCTTTGGGACGAATCCATTGCTAAACGAGGATCCGATGAAATTGCTAGTTGCTTAAAGAAATATTTTGATAAGTTTGATGTTTGTGGTGACACACTTTATGCTGTATCTGATAACTGCTGTGGTTAAAACAAGAATTGGACTATCTTAGGATTTTAACTACAACTCCTCTCATCTAAAAGTTTTAAAAAAATAATTCACGTTTTTCCACAAGTAGGGCACACCATGCTACCTAGTAATAGAGATTTTGCATTAGTGGAAAAATTTGCAAAAGCTAAGAATGCAGTGTATTCTCCTAGTGAATGGGAAGAAGAATAAATCCATACTACATAAAAAAAAAATTATTTTGAAATTGAATTTGTAAACTATGTTTAATTTTTCAGGAACGAGCCAGGGCAGCCGCAATGGACTATCCTGATCCAACCAATCCAGATTACGAAGCTACATCCGAGATGTATCATAAAACCCTTTCAGAATGTTTGAGGAGGATAAAGGCCTTCAAGCAAAAAGGAGAAGACAAGAAAATTGCTATAATGGTAGCTTCTCACAATGAAGATACCGTGCGATTTGCTATTAGAAAAATGGAGGAATATGGGGTGGAACCCAAAGATAAAGTGATATGTTTTGGACAATTGTTTGCTATGTGTGATTATATTACTTTCCCATTAGGTAAGGTTTTCTAAAAATAATGTTAAATTTTTGATATTCTAAAAAAAAAGATACTTAGGCAAGAAATAGAAGATCGTAGGATACGCTGCGATGCTATTTAGGATTTAGTTGACATATTAGATAAGCTTTATATTCAACGTCTGTTGGGAGACAAGTAGAGTAACAATCAGTCAAAATGGAATGCGCTTAAATCAGTTGTGTTCTTTTTCTTTGTATAAAAAACGGATGTGGCAGTCCAGAGGGACTGCCGGTAGAAGTTATACTTCTATACACGCGTTCGCCGTTAAAAATTTATATAGGAGTCAATCTGCACAATCATTACATATGTAATGCTATAGGTAAGAGAGAGCAGAAAGAGAAAAAGAATTAGTTATATAGGTATATGGTGCATCGTTTGCTGTATATAAACATTTGACCTGTAACATACTCTGCAGTAAAGTTCATTGTTTATTTTGTTATTAATATAAAAATTACAATACAATAAATACACTGCAACATAATTCAATATAATAATACAATATAAATTAAAATGTAATATTCATAAGTATTTAAAACTGCCAATATACATAACTTACTTTACGAAGATAAAAATAAAAAACCAACAACTCGGATTATGTTGTAAATTTTCATTTTATTTTAAAATTTATGTTTTTTGCGTATATTACATATATTTAATAAGATTAACGTGAGATTTTTAAATATTTCAAAAATAAAAAAGGAAATTCATAATTGGGATTCGAACTCACAACCACCAGCGTATGAACCAAACACGTAAAGGATTTGCCAATTAGACATGACACTAACGGATTTCAAAATTGACAGTTCTCGGTAAAACAGTGATTATTTTGAAATACAAAAGCCTAAAATAATTATAAACGTTTAATTTTAAATAATACAAAACATATCACATAAATTATAATATTAATACATATTGTATTATATATAATATTATATATATATATACAATATTATATATAATATATATAATAAATATATATACAAAAGGAACATTTTTATTCTCGAGAGAGGAAGAGAGAGAAAATATATCTTCTGTCTCTCTCTTACTCATTATCTTACATATGTAATGGTTTCACAGATTCACTCTCATGCAAATTTCCAACGCCGACCGTGCGTATAGAAGTATAACTTCAAAAATCATGGGCATCCGTTAATGGGAGCATCCTGTTAACGGTAATAAATTCCAGACAGGACAGTCCAGAAAAGTTCTATATTGAATAACAGCGGGGACAGAATGCATCCCTGTCTGACGCTTTTTTAAATGTAACATTTATCAGCCACTCTTTCATCGATTAGAACCACTGCTTTCAATACAAGTTTTCTATGATACACAGATATATACCATCGATTCCTGAGGTTTTAAATTTATTCAAAAGTGCTGTATTCATTCGAAAGCATTTCATAATCGATTAAAGCCACAGATCTTTACGTCTGTCGTGGCACTTTTGGAGAAAAGACAAAAAATGTCTCACGGGGCAAGATGTATCTCTTTAAGAGAAACTGAGTTTCATCCAGGTCCCTATAGCGTTACTTATTCTTCCATATACTGTGTGAAGAAAAATCTTTGCTGTGTAGCTTATTGTATTTCGCCATTCTCAGGTATTTCTCCAGTGGTATACAAATCGTTAACAAACTTAACCGGAATGCTGATATGTTCTTCTTTCTTGGCTCTACAACTCAATCTTCGCCGCGTTTACTATTTTACTCCGGTCTTGCCGGCCTTATGCAGCAATCTCCCATTGTTGCACCCCTATCTTACGTAGATCACTCGTTACTGCATCTTTCCATCTTTTTCTTGGGCGACCAATTGACCTTCTTTCATTGGACCTGTCCCAGAAGGTTGTATTTAGTAATTTAGTATTAAATAGTCTTTCATCATTCGATCTCAGTACGTGTCCTGTCCATCTTATCCGATTTGCCTTAATGTATGATTTCTCCATAGAGTAGATAGATAGATAGATTTAGAGAGGTTGCCTTTTGGTCTATACCACTGCGACCTTTTCAGATCTATTGTGCACCTCTAGTCATAGATAACATTCTCTAGCCTAACCCTTTTTAAAAAGTCTAATAGCTTCGAGACTGTACCTTCCATGTAGCTATTTGCCCGTGGATTTTCTTCTCTTAATGCAAAGAATCGCACATTTACCAGACTGTCACACTGACATAGAATGTGCTCTGCGGTTTCTTCTTCGAGGTGACAGAATCTGCACAGGTCATCATCTGATAATCCCATCAACTTCAAGTGCCTATTCAGCTTACAGTTCCCTGTTAGAATACCTTTTTCCATCCATTTTATTTTAAATCTATTTTATATTAAATAATGATAAACAGTAACACAATTAATATGTGGTGGAAGTCCCATTAATATCAATACAACTTTGCAATACAATTATCTTCTGGTCATAGATAGCGCTGATATCCTTATGTTATATTCAACAAAGCTCCTCCCATGCATAGTTCAATTATTATACTCCGTGACCTTGGGTTTCTTTCATTCGAACAATTCTACTCGTATGCACCGGGCAATTGTCATGTTGTAAGAAGAATTGGTTATTGAGGAATCTCTGAATCACAGATGGTAACATTATGATGTCAAGAATATGTTTGTAATATAATCCTATTTATTTTTCTTCTATATGAGAACAAACGCTCGGGACTCCAGCACTTATCCACTTATCTATCCCCATACGTTTACCGAGAATCCTCCACTATTTCTTAATTGATGAGTATACCGTTTATTAAACCTATGATTTCTGGGCCTATAAACTCTTATTCGACCATTGCTATATGATTTTGAATGACACTTTTCATCGGAAAATGCAATGTTAGACTAAAAGTTGTCTTCACGGTTAAGCATTTTTCAACGAATTCATTTCAAAATGCAACTCGTCTCCTCTTGTGATCCTCAGTCAAAAATGTTTCCTTTGCACAATTTATCAATTCACTTGCTTCAATCCTTCCACGTGCAGTATGAATTCTGCCCGGAAACGCTGTCTTTTCGGACAAAAGGAGCTTCTCTCAGATAATCTAGTAACACCTCATCTTGTTGCTCTGTAGAGACCGTCTGTCCTCCGTGCTATAGAGTGAAAATGATCCCATCTTTGTTTGATTTTCCATATGCACATTATGGCTCACGTTCAAATCTGCAGCAACTTGTCTTAGTGACCAAGCTTCTTCAAATTAGTTTCGCAATTGTTCTTGATTTTTTGCGCCATTCAAATGTATTCTAGGCATTTTAGACGTGTTTAATAGCTTTTTATTTTATATTTCAATACGCACGAAATTACTTGACAAGCACTTTGACATTTAGCAAATCCGTACGACACTGCGATTACACTATTACCTACAATGTAAAAATGAAGGTGTAAACCATTCAGTGACCTCAGCTCTACATGTTAATGATCTCTTTTAAAATTATGTTACAAAATAAGGCATGTTCGCCATTTTTATGTAGTAAAATCAACAAGTAGTTAACGGTAAAAGAGTAAAAACTTTGTTTTTATAAAATTTGTTTCGATTGCCAACTGTAACGTTTTTATTTTTTAACAGGCGAGTTTAAATTTTTATATTTTTAGGTCAATCTGGATATTCATCTTACAAATACATCCCCTACGGACCCGTAAAAGAAGTATTACCGTATTTATCTCGAAGAGCTCACGAAAATAAAGGCGTATTAAAGAAAATTAAGAAAGAAAAGAAATTACTTGCAAGCGAAATTCTCCGGCGCTTATCTAGAGGTCAATTATGGTATACACCTAAAGGAAATTATGTTCCCATATAAACACTAGGTAAAATAGTTTATTTTTAATCGTAATATTTCTTATTTAACTTCAATGGATTTCCGAGTATAATTTACATTTCCAAATTTTTCAACTAACTTGTTAACACTATATATTAACATACGATATTACATATACTTATCTACATAAGACAATTTTAATTTTCACTTTGTCTCGGTAAATTTTTTAGATACATAAATTTCACCGTAACCCTACAAAATGGTCACTTTGTCCTGCGAGGTGGGGCAAACTAACTGGTCATGAGATGGCCACTTTGCCCGATATAAAATACAAAATTTAGACTGAATTTGTATACTAATAGAAAGTGTATTTTCAAAATAGAAACATTATTGCCATCGTAGAAAAAGAAAGTTTCACACCGAGTTTATTTACAAACGTCACAAAGAAAGTCATTGTCTTCTTCTTCACACCCAGCACAAGCTTCATGTGCCCATCGTAAACAGCCCGAACACTTTATCCATCCTTCAAGTCCCCGCAGAAAAGGCAATCAGTATCACTTACGTCACTGTTCGAGTCATTAAATAAAGCACGCTCTTTGCTTCCCTCATTCCTCTTGTTACTCTGCTTTCCTTTTTTCAGTTCCAGCTTTATTTCCTTAAGCCTTTCCTTTTCTTCTTTTTCTGCTTTTGCGGCTACTATTTCCATCTTGAAAGGGCTTGAGGCCAAAACTGCAGCTGTTCCTTTTTTTCGTTTGATAATATTTGCTTTAGGGATTGGAACAATATCCTGTGGGCTTACAGCAAAAGTATAGTGTCCCTTGCCCTTGGAGTTGCTGATTAAATCACATTTCACAAAAATCACTGTTTCGCTAGCTAACTCAGGATGTTTTTATAAAATTTTGATGAATTTAAGTTTGCCGATCTTGTAAGCTGCTGATGTGTCGCATCCTGAAAAAGCATGAAGAAACAGCTAATTCTCTGCCATAGATACGACGTCGTATGACGCCATGTCGACATGTATAAAATTTTATGGATAGTGTAATTGACCCACCCTTTTGAAGGTTTAAAAAATACATTGGACTGCTTTCTTTTTAATGCCGTTAGCAAGACAAGAATAAGACCAGTGCTAACATATGGTTCAGAAACTTGGACACTAACAGAGAATGACCAAGAATTACTCAAACGTTTTGAGCGAAAAATGCTAAGACGAATATATGGAGGCATAAAAGAACAAGGTTTGTGGCGCAGGTGTTACAATTTTGAGTTGTATAGAAGATTTGGAGAACCCGACGTTGTAAAATTCATTAAGGTAGCACGCCTCAAATGGATAGGTCATATAATCAGACGAGAGGAAGATGCCATAGTCAGAAAAGTTTTTGACCGAAGAGGGCCGATCGGACAACGAAGAAGAGGAAGACCGAGACAACCTAGAAAATGATTTGAAGTCTATCGGAATTAGAGCATGGAGAAGTGTTGCCAGAGACAGGGGCGAATGGAGGATTGTTCTGAAGAAGGCTTTGGCTCATAAAGAGCTATAACGCCACTGATGATGATGATGAGCAAGACAAGAATGCCAATGTCCTCTGCTGCGATAGTCGCAGAATCATAGGATTGGGATGCAAAATGCCCAGAACGGATGATGACTATCTTCATCTGATTCAGCCTATATCTTCACTTTTTTCTTCTAAGTAAGCAAAAACAAACTTCATGGCATTTTAAATGTTATTTTTACGCTTATCATGTTTATTTTTGGGAGTGCAATTGCTTGCTACATCGTCGATCAGATAGCCAAGCGGGCTAGGCGGCCGATTCTCATTCGTTTCACTGTCGAATGGTTCAGTGGATGTGGGTTCGAGCCCCAGCTCGGTGTACAGAAAAATAGAAAGGCTAACGCAGCAATTTAAAATTCTAAAACGAATCTGCGGCTTAGACTAGAATATGCTGGTGTCTGATCGGCCTATGGTGGAGCAGTACGGCAAGAGATAAGGGCTTGCGGCTCGGTGATACTCCTCCATAGATCCCTACCGGAAGGGCGTGGCGCCTAAATACCGGTATATATATAAAGTAGCACAACTCTTATCTTTTTTTATCTCCAAATTTGACCGAAAATATCCCTTTCACTTACGAGTGCACATTTTTATATATATATATATATATATATATATATATATATATATATATATATATATATATATATATATATATATTCTTCTTCTTCTTAGTCGTTAACCTAATGATCGTGATATCATGAAGCTATTAGCTAAATTTCCCAATGTTCCTCCACGTTTTTCTATCTTCTGCCATTCTAGCACATTCTGACAATGGAGCGCCAATGGTAGCAACAATATGGTCCGTGTATCGTGTGGGAGATCTACCTATATTTCTTTTGCCTTCTACTTTTCCCTGGATGGTAAGTTTTTCAAGACCATTTCTTCGAAGCACATGTCCAAAATAGCTTATTATTTGTTCTGATATTTGTGTTCTTAGTCTTTTCTTTATGTTTAGCTGGTCCAGTATGGATTCATTTGTTCTTCGGGCCACCCATGGTATTCTCAGCATTGTCTTTCTCAGTAAGGGTCCAGCATTCCGATGCATAAGTGAAAACTGGAAAAACTAGACTTCTTACTAGTCTCATTTTTGTATCGGTAGTTATTTCATGGCTTTTCCAAATTTTTAATTTTGCCATAGCGTTTTTTGCGATTGCAGACCGCCGCTTTATTTCTTCAGTACAGCCTCCTTTGTTGGTTATTAATGAGCCCAGATACACAAATTTATCTACAACAGCGATATTGTTTATCATGACCAGATGATTTTGATTGTTGTTAGCTCTGTCAATTATCATTATTCTCGTTTTATCTCTGTTTATTTTAAGGCCCATCGTTAAGCTTACGTCTTCTATCCGTTGTAGCAGGTGTTCGTATATATATATATATATATATATATATATATATATATATATATATATATATATATATATATATATAATATATATATACTCGCGATCATAAAATCCGGGTCACATGTTTTTGAGAATTGTTGCGGTTTCCTTTGTAACAAAGAATTCCAATAGTGCCAATTTCGCGGTAAAGTGCACACTTCCCAAAATGAACGCTACCTGTAACTCCGCTTGTTTTAAATGTCTAGTTTGTGCTTCGACTTTCTGTTCAAATGCAACGGACAAACGTTTATTATTGCCACCATTAGTGTTTATTAGTGCCATTATTAGGTTGCCATTAAAATGCCTTTAACTGTTGAAACGGCACACATTTTTGCACTTGTGGAAGACGGTCACACTAAACGGCAAGTCGCAAGAACTGTTGGCGTAAGCCTTTCTACGGTTCAACGAGTGCTTCAACGCTTTCAGGAGGCAAGTTTGCTAACCAGGCGACCTGGCTCTGGACGAAGAACAACGACCACGGCACTAGATGACCGTTTCCTTGTGTTTCAGTCTTTACGAAACCGGACCTCAACAGGGGTTATGCATCAAAATCGTCTAGAGGAAGTACGAAATCGCAATTTTAGTGTTGCAACAGTCAGAAGAAGACTTCGTTCTTCTTGACTATCTTCTCGGGTAATGGATAGAGGACCGCCTCTTCGCCGGGTGCCTCGAGTTGCATGACTAGCTTTTGCTCAACAATACGCGCGTTGGGGAATTAACGATTGTAGTAAAGTGTTATTCTCAGATGAGTCCCGTTTCTGCCTAACTGGATCCGATGGACGTGTAAGAGTTTGGAGGAGAACCGGTGAACGATTTTCACAAGCTTGCATTGCTCCAAGAATGCCATTTGGTGGAGGCTCGGTCATGGCTTGGGGAGGTATATCTTCCGACTTCCACACAGAATTACCCTTCATCGAAAATGGGTCCTTAACTGCACGAAGGTACATTACGGAGATTCCGGAAGAACATGTTATGCCCAACATGGCAGGGCTTGGAGAAAACGCCGTTTTTATACAGGACAACGTGCGATCGCACGTTGCCAGGATCAGTATGTAATGTTTGGACGAAGTTGGAATTACGAGGGTAGCCTGGCCAGCTAGGTCTCCGGACCTGAATCCCATCGAACATCTCTGGGACGATTTGAAAAAACGTATTCAAACCCATATACCTCCTCCTAACAACGCATAGATGGCATTCCAAACATTGATGACAAATAAAAAATACATTAGCCAAAAAAAAAAGGTTATTACTGCACCAAAAGATATAATTGCTTGCTACAATCGTTATGATCCTTAGCTCCAACAACTACTAAGCTGGGAACATTGCCTATGTGATCAGCATGCCCTTTACCTCGTCGTTAGAACGTTTGCCGATAAGGTCCATAATGCTTTTTAGCATTATTAATTAGTAATTTCATTACGTATCTGTACAAGTAACAAAAAACAAAATTTGTTTAATTTACTAATGTTTGTATTTTGAGGACGATTTCCGAAGTGGAAATTGAACGTCAATAAACTTATTTTAACCTTCAGTTGTGGCTTATTCCCATTAAAATAATAATTTTTTTGGGTGTTTTTAATAAATAACATTCTTTGCTCAGAAATTGAGGTGGCTGCTTCTGTCCACCGACCACATAATTATTGTAAAACCAACGATATTCTAAGTTTTGTGATAGGGAAAAGTGTTGATAATAAATTATTAATAACATAAAATCGTTAAGAAAGGGCCTGCGTAGCGCAAGCGGTAGGATGCTTGCCTCGCATGCCGGTGGTCCGGAGTTCGAATCCTACCGCCGGCAAGAACAACTAGACATTTTTAAAAATGTCTATAGGCTCCAGGTCGACTCAGCCTGAATAAAATGAGTACCTTGGGTAAAACCAGGGGTAATAATAGGCGGTTGAGGCGTAGCACTGGCCATGTTACCTTCCTTGTATACCGTAGGCCCTAGATATAGCAGACTACCCTGCTATACTGCCAAAGCCGCGAAGCGGTATAAAACGGGAGACTATTATTATAAATCGTTAAGAAAATGAGAATTGTATGAATAAAAAAATATACATTAGAAAACTAAGCTTAATGTTTTGTCTTTATCGTATTTTTATGAGTATTCAAGAACCTCAACTTCTAGCGCTGTAAAACCCAATTAAATTAATGAAATTAAACAAATTTGTAGTGGGAATTATTTGTTAAAAAACTCTCTATAAAATTGCTCTAATGTCATGTTATTGTAAAATGACCAAAAGAAAGTTTGTCCAAAAATGTTCAGTTATTTTTGTTTATAATTTTTTTCTTTTCTATTTTACGTTCAAAAGTAATACAGATAAAGTTGTAGACAATTTAATTTTGTACAAATTAATAATGTTGATAAAATTGTCTGTAGGGTTGCTAGTTTACGAGTTACAGCGCCAAAACCCTTTGCATCCCTTTCTCATGTTGGCAGCCGTGGGACAATAGTGGCGACCCCACCAACTGGAACTTTAGCTTATACTAACTAAAAATTGTGTCCTCAGAAAACTGCAACCCTAAATATAACTTTTCAATGGACTAATTGGATGTACAGTAGTTTTGTATCTTTGCCTTGATATGTTTTTATTAATAGTTTTTTTTTTCTTTCAGATCTCAAACACAGCAACCATAAAACTACTATGGTGGTTTTACCTAGTTTTGCGACTTACCTACCCGTTTTGTAGATAACTAGTTGACAGACAAATAAAGCTAATGTCGTTACAGAAAAATCTGCGTGACCAATTCCAAAAATTTAACATCAATTGGCCTAAGTGTAAAATAAACAGTCCCTATATTTTTACAAGCATGTAAATATAAAGAAATAAAGGTCATTTTTAATACTGTCTGATAACGGAAAGAAAAGACTGTGTTTGATAATATTTTCAAATGTCATTGCCTTAAAATATATAACGAAGGAATGTTTTAAGCCATGATTTCAAATCAAAACATTTTATTAAAACAGATCAATTGATAAATGATCTGTTTTTAGGGTATCTTATGATTGAGGGAACCTCGTTTGTTGATTTGCTGATTTTTATTTCTAATTCTAATTTATAGTTAGAAATAAAAATAATTTTAGTTTATATCATTTTGCACATATTTATTAGGATTGTGATTTTTGTGTTGAGGTTTATTGATGATTATTGTAAAGAAAGGACTTAAATGTCTAATTTGTTTTTAACTACGTTAACTATTTGTTTATCTGTATAATACCGTTGTGAAGTAGATATATTTTTTTTATTTTGACTAATGAAAAAACACATTTTAATATAGATGAGTGTTTGGTGATATTACTGTTGATTAATGTTTAAAGTTAAAATTTTATTTGGTTTCCAGTAACAGAATTTGAGGAGTAATTTGGCAACAAGTTACGAAAAAAGCAAAAGTAAATTAAGTTTAAAAACCTTTCACATGTCAAAATTAGAAAAAGTAGATTCGTTAAGTTCCTTACAGCAGAGTTTCCCAAATGGTGGGTCGCGACCCGGTACCGGGCCACGAAAGCAAAATGCCGGGTCCGTTCGGCTCGCCGTTTCACATCTTGCGTTTTAAGGCCGCGCTCTGACTGACGCCACCGCTTTTATTTTAACCTCCCACTACCACATTCACAAAATTACAAATTTTCAAGCAGTACTTGGAATTAAAGCACCAGGAATACAGAAGTAAGCCAATAGATTTTTTTATTAATAAAAAGAGAAAATTAATAGCTAACAAAAAGACTGTGTCTTTGAATTTTTCTCAGAACGCTCAATCTGAAAACCTTGTACTGGCTTCTTATGCTGAAACCGGTTATCCCCACACAATTGCCGAGAAATTAATAGTTCCAGCAATGAAACTGGTAGCATCTCGGATATGTGATAAAAAGCAGGAAAAGCAAGTGAATTCGCTGGCTCTATCAAATAACACAGTGAAGCGTAGGATTGTAGAGATGACAGATAATATTGAAGAAACTATTATAGGTCACTTAAAGGAGTGTAAACTATTTTTCCTTGCAAGTTGATAAACGTACAGACATATCAGATAATGCTAATATAATGTGTTTTGTGAGATACGATATTAAAAATACTATTCACGAAGAATTTGTATTTTGTAAATTTATCAACAAGAACAACGGCTGAAGATGCGATGGAGCACCAGCAATGGTAGGCGCTCGTACTGGACTTTTTTTGAGAATCAAAGCCGTAGCACTAGAATGTGTTTGGGTGCATTGTAGCATTCACAGATAGGTTTTAGCTGTCAAAAAAAATGCCACTGCTTTTAACCGAATCTTTGCAAGAGTGTGTAAAACATAAAATCTCGTCCACTGAACTCAAGAGTGTTCTCTGCTTTATGCAAAGAAATGGGAAGTGAACATGAACATCTCCTTTTACACTGCGAAGTGCGTTGGTTATCAAAAGGAAATGCTTTAAAAAGACTTTTAAAGCATTTAAAAAATTTTTAATATTCTTAGAACAAAGTCCACCAACGGCTAGGGATGCAATATTTATTTCAATTTATAGACAAGAGAATGTGGAAGCTGCAATAAAAAACTTAATTTGTGGATACGTCGCGCCGAAGCAGGAAATTACAAAGCTAACAGAAATACAAAAAGAGGATAACATGAATTCATTGTCGAATAAAGATTTTAGCTGCTTTCAAGGAACACCTGCTAGGACTGGAGGCAAATCTGAAGGAATATTTTCCCTCCATCCGCAGCAACAAAGCATGGATAAGGAATCCGCTTACAATGGACGTAGAATCCGAGACAAGACTTCCGGATTTAGATATTGAGTCAGTAATTGAACTATCGTGTGATAGGGCACTCAAAGACATATTTAACAAAATACCACTGATAGATTTTTGGCCGTCTTGCCGCCAGGAGTACCCAGGTTTAGCGGAAAAAGCGATAAAGTTTCTAATTCCTTTTAGTTACGACCTGTAAATGTTAGGCAGGGTTTTCAACACTGGTTTTCCTCAAAATTAATTATAGGAACTTTTCCCCCAAACGTGAAGTTTTTAGTTAACCAGAAACAACTGCATACTTCTCATTAAAAAAGTATTTGATTTTTATTTTATTTTATTACATTTCTGTTTGAGCTAATAGTTCTTTATTAAAATACATAAAACTATAATAAATATTTAAGTATGTTTTCTTGTACACACACACCAGGGTATGAAAAAAAATTAGTGGGTCACGAAGGATAAGCACCAAAATAACCGGGTCGCGTAAAAATAAGTTTGGGAAACGCTGCCTCACAGTATTAAATAGGTATTGCTCGACATAATTTATTAATAATTGTTACAATTTAATATGTTTTATATTCCCAACGTGTTAGTTATAAATCTGTATTTTTAATTGTTTTGTTAAATTTTAGAAAATGACAAATAATTATGTTTTTTGGTACGAACAATAACAGCTATTTAACTGTAATACAAGACATCGTTGCGGTGAGACCAAAATAGTGTATTTCATGTGTGAATTTCAATTAACACGTAAAGTGCCATGGGGGACACATGCTGTCCGACAGGTCAGTTCCCACTTCTAGCCGTGCCACAAACTGCGTTTGTTAGACAGATCCGTTCAAGAGATGTAAGCGGTGAGAGTATGTATTGGACAATATGGGCCATTAATTGGTTTGGATGTCAGAGAATTTTACGATAGATTTGAAGAAGGATTTTCTACAATTAAAAAAATTAAATATTTTAGCATTTCAGAAATCTTTATTTTGAGGTAGATGTATGTTTTTTAAAATAACAAGGTAAACAATAAGATTTCGAACACTTATTGCAATACAGTTTTGTTTTTGGCAACTGTTCTTCCCGATTTTATTGAGAGTTCTGCGTAAACAGGATCGCCTTTTTTCGGATGCTGTCAGACAAAAAAAATCTTTTTTGTTTAAAAAATATTAGTTTTTAAATAAAATGAGTTATTCTTATGTTTAAAATAATAAAAAAGTTTCAAATAAATTAAAAAACTTAGCCGGCCAATATGGACAGTTTAATATGATTTCCATTGCGGCACTTTACGTGTTAAAATTCATTTTTGTGTAATAACCAATTTTTTGTATTTTGGGTATTAGTGATACTTTAATGATAAAAATTAATTGTTTGCTCGCTAAGATAATATAATCAACGGTGACTAAAACGTAATAAATTAAAATAGAATATCTATATTAAAAGTAAACGTTAATGATGTCTGTATAATTAAAACTTTTATACCATACATTACTAACGTGGTTAGTATGGAGAAACAAGGGATCTCCAAGTGAAATGAAGAATAATGCTATATTTATAGGTAACTTAAATATAATCGTCACACAAGGTTAAGGTATATATCAAAAATGAAAGCTCTAAAGCAGCGGATCAATTTCGGCATATCTTCAAATTATGCTAGTAGGCTATTTACGAGAAAATCGAAAAAGTCACTTATACAACTAAGTAACCTAAAAAAAATTATATCGAGTGTATATACTAACATTCATTTAACATTCTAATTGCCAATTCTATAAGGGATTTCATTTAAAAACACTATTCTCTAGTTTTTTTTTTATAAAAACATAATATCAATTTTAAAGTTGTCCTGATATATTCTTTAAAATTTTAATAAAGTATTATTTGAGATATTCATTTGGTTTTTAGTACTCAAAATGCTACTCTTTAAAAAACAGACAACTTTTCGACAACTTTAAATGCTACAACTGTATTTTAAAAAGTCTGCAAAATTGTCGCTAAAAGAATTCTATTATGATGGAACTGTCAACTAAATAGTTAATGAACGCAAATATATCTGCAATACCTTTATTATTTTTTTTTGCATTACTTACTTAAAAGATTTTTTTTTATTTTCGCGTGAACCGTTCACTAGCAAAATGGTAGAAAACACCGAAATTGTTAAAAACTAATTGCGCGCTTTCATTGGACACATACCTTGACCTGGACTGACGCCTGTTTATTTTGCTTTAAGTATAGTTTAATATTCCATACGTTTTTCATCAATTCGGAATATGTACGTTAGAGTAAAACTCTCTAGTAATAAAATAAAACTTCTCGAAACATTAGTTTCTTCACGTTCATATATGAAAACTATAGTTTTGTTGAGTTGCAACATCTTGTAATAATGTTATCGTACTGGAAAGTGGAGAACTCATGAGGACTTGTTCAGCAGTGGATCCAAATAGGCTAAAGAAGAAGAATACATACTACGATTTAGAAAATTCCCTGGCAACAGCCAAATTGACAGCTAAATTTGAAATTTTGACAACTAAATATTCACTCTACGGATTTTCAAGCCAATCATATTTTCTGATGGCTCTTGATTGTCAAAACAAATAAACAAACATAAACTACTCGGCTAATTTTGACAATTACAAGGGTGCAGGGAATAAAGGCGCAATGTCACTATTAGTACATTTTTCAGAAAACTACATTTTCTATTTTTTTATTTTGTAATATTTAACTTGTATGATCCTAAAACTCCTTTTTTTTAACAGGTTGCTAAACAATTTAGTAAAATATGTTATATAACAGTATAAGTGTTAATTATATTAATTTAATAAAAAATAATTTAAATTAATAAAAAAAAATGTTACTGCTTGGGCACAAAAATAAGCTAAACAAGGCCTTTATTATCTTTTATTATAATTAAAAAACAATGTACTTAAGAAGAATACTTATTTACTGATGTAAAGATTCAAAGTAATTCTGAGCTTTTTTGGAACAAAATGCATAAGAGACACTACATCTTCAAATTTTTCTCTAGAAAGAGGTAGCAGCTGCTGATGAGATGCTAAAGGTAACTGGAGTGTTATTGGTTTTTTTTTGCCCTTTGGAATCACTGTATTTGAAACGAAATTTCCATAGTACGTTGTATAATCAAATGGGGAGATTTTTGTTCAATTTTCAAAACTTTTATAGGTTTATAGGTCATTTTATAGGTCCAGGATTTCAGCATATTTTGGTCAACTTCAATCACATCAAAAGGAAAGGGTTTTTTTCTTGAATTCCGGAAAACTTCAGCCCATTCCTTTGTCAATTCAACTCTTGATTTTTGATTTATAATCCTCATATTTTTATCTGTTTCCATGTATGAATGCCCTCTCATTGGAAAAATCATAGGTATGGTCTTAAGTCTCTTCTCTATGTGAACAAGATGATATAGAAATCTTGCAACTGTATAGTTTTTATTTTGGCCCCCGCAAAAATCTGCGAATATAAGCTAGCAACTCTTTAACTGAAGGATCAAGGAAATTATGGACGAAATGGTGAAGGAGAGAAGACACATCGTCTGCGCCTTTTTTCCCTATTGTCTGTGGGTATATATAAAAAACACTTTTATTGGAGGCTAGTACGTGTATGTTGAACGTAAATACAGATAATTGTCTTTTGTAATAGAGATCATTTGAGACTTAGATGGGCTGGACACATTGCTAGGATGTCAGATCACGAATACACGAAGAGATTAACATTTTCAAAACCAGAGGGCACAAGAAGCAGAGGACGACCACGAATGAGATGGATTGATGATGTGGAAGAAGACCTACAGATTCTAGGGGTTAGAAGATGGAGGGAAGTTGCCAGGAATCGACAGGAGTGGCGACTTCTTTGTGAGCAGGCCAAGATCCACAACGGATTGTCGAGCCACTTATGATGATGAATAGACATCATTTGTTAAAATGTTAGGCACTGGCAAGTTTTTTTGGTAGTCGATGCAAATGCTTTCGATTTTTTCATTGGTTTTGCATAACCTTTTCATTTGCCGTGTTTTCTTGTAAAAAGCTTCTGCTTTCATTTTATGAAGTTTGCTTGCAGTGTAAAAGTTTTTCATCTGTTTTTCCAGAACAAGGATTGATTCGCTTGCAGTGAGGGGGGGCAAGTTACTTTTTTCTTTCTTGAGTGATTTTAGCTTTGCAACGTATTCATCACACGTACTGCAACTATCTGTTCAGGGGTACCCGAATGAACTATTAAACTTATTCGTAAATAAAGTTCTGTAAGATTCGTAAGAAATGGGGGCCTCTTTGTACATTTCCATGTACATCTGCCACATTTTTTTAACGTTTAATTCCTCAGATAGGTACACTTTAGAAGAATCCCTTAAATTATAATGTGATTCTCTTCCTTTAAAGGAAGATGTGTTCCATCACAGCAGCAGTAACAGCCTCCGACAGCTTATGAGGGCGATTAGCGTGTTTACCTCTCTTGTTTGTAGGTGCCTATCCAGTTAATTTCAAAGATCGTTGCAATAACTCTAACTTCTTTCTTCCAATTCCATGAATAGACAGAAAAGCTTTAGCGCAGATAGGTACGTCAGTAGTAACTTCGTCGGCATTTTTCTGTGTCGGTCAAATCTTTTCTTGGCCTCCTTTGTTTAATTTGTAAAACTGTAATAAGACCACATAGGTATAAATTCTGTACATCCTCTGAGTTAAGTAAATTAAAACTGTATTATTGACTGTCTAGCGTCAGGTGATACAATTTCAAAGCAACGATATCTTTTGCACTTACAGTCGGTCCCTGTTACGTGACTGTAGTCGTAGCCTTTTACGAACCTAATTCATCCGCCCAGTTTTTTTCCGTTTTGTTGTGTTTTCTTGTTTAGGGTTCTCTAAACCATCACTACTACTGTCTATAAAGTCACTTGCATAAACTTTACTCATTTTTTTAATCAATAATTTAACGATATAGACTTAAATAAATTGCACACTGGTACGATGAATTCTTTAGTGCAACTAACAGCTCAAGAAAAGACAAGTTGTAGTCACAGTGGTGCCACACGAAAGTGACAATGCGCTTTCATTTCTAGAACGCATGGACTTTGCGCCTTTATCCCCAGACTACAGACTATTAAATATTTACTTGCGATTTTCTACTGACCTAACGCTTATATTCCCTGACGGAAGGCATTGATTTGAGCCTTTATAGTACTCCTAACATATAGCATTAAAATTTCGATTTTCGTAAAAGTTGACATTGTGCCTTTATTCACTGCACTGCATTATTATGACACACTTTCATTACCGAATTCGGTATTGTTTGGAAAATCTAAAAGGTAGTTGCCATAAAAATATATGTGTATGTAATCTAAATTGACATATATCGGAGGACTGTTACATCCAAATAGAAGGATCTCTGCACATTCGATAGCCAATATGAACGCCTACACGCTGCGTAGCGTATGGCACCCAAAGGATACCTGTAATGACCAAACTGCGAATATCAAACAATCTTTAGTCGATCGTGAAGCCGTTTACAATTGATTATATTTCATGTGATTTCGTTTTACTTGTGTTAAAATTAAATTTGTATAGAGGTGTTTTCCTTAAAAATACTTTTGTGGCACCACAATTATAGGATACCCTATTAAGTTCACGCAGACTAAAAGTTCATAGCGTATCTTAAAAAAATACATTTTGTACAGTAAAGTAACTATTGTGATTCATCTAGATGTACATTTTATGAAATTCCTGATTTTCATGATAATCTAGATTCATATTTAGCAAGCTACCTAGTTGGTAGTGCAGAGTAGGGATATTTTTTATTAATTGTAGAAACTATAAATTTTAATATGAATACAGTATAGTTTTAAAATCTGAGATTATATTAATTATAGACAAAAATGGGAAAACGGAAACATATGATTAATAATAATTGGAAAAATAACGTTTTTTTATATATATTATTGCTTAGTATGTTTCAACGGTAACTACTCATATGGGAATTTTACTGTATTCATTTTAAAATAAGCTTATAACGTATTTATTCGTTTTAGAATCCCTAATAAGGTTATCTTTTTGACCGTGGTTACAAATCAATTATAATTTTTATATTAGTAGTTTATAATCTTCTTCTGCTCATTACCCACAACAGATATTTAATTAGCCTGTGATTTTTAGATTTTCTTTTAAAAAGTGCTGAAAACCTACCGTCTATTAAGTTTAAGTTGTTTACTTTTGGTGTGTAAAAAATAAATTTAATAAAAGTTTTGTCTTGTTTTCTTTTATATTTAATTGCGTAAAAGTTTTAAAGTCTTTGGAGAATTATGGCTAGTATTGCTAGAGATACTGGTGTTAATACTTAGGAAAAATCTCAGGAAAGTAATATGAGAATAAAATGACCTGATGGTGGTCAAATGAAGTTGAGAAACAAGGGCGGCCCTCGAAGTTAATTATTTTACGCTCCTCGTAGTAGTAAAAGCCACATCAAATGTTCGCCTGAAACCGTCTGGGTGGTGTAGAATTTTGAAAAAAGTTTTACAGAGGATTTTTGTCCATTTTTTCCTATTCACTACAATGAACATCTCGAGACATCATCTTTTTGTTCACAACTTTTTGCTGCAACCTCGCACAAGTAAGTGTTTTATCTTATTTTGTAACACTATTGTAGCTTTCGTCTGAAGTTGTTAGAGAAATATATTCAGCCGCTAACCCAATGAACCACCTTTTCTATCTTTTCGATATATATATATATATATATATATATATATATATATATATATATATATATATATATATATATATATATATATATATATATTGTTATGAAATTAAAGCTCCTAAACAGTTTTTTTTTATGAATAGTATGAACATAAAACAAAATGACAATATTGAATATACCACATATATATTTAACTTAAACAATTGTATTATTGTTGTTAATTTAATAGTTGAAACTAGATTCAACAATAACAAAGAAACTAAAAGCAAAAATAAGCAGAATTCACAGACATGTAACAAACCAATAAGGACTATATTGTATCACCAGATTTAATTAATGTTTTCAAAATAATTTTATTATTATTATAATTAAAACCAGTTGGTTTATTATAAACAAATTTAGCATAATAGAAATAAGATTCTTTTAATACGTGAGTTATTATAGCCACTGAGTTATAGTTGGTTGATAAACACTTTTCAATTAAAAAAAAAAAAATATATATATAAAAAAATTAAACCAAAAACAATTGTTGATCATGAAATTGATTATGATTTAAACTTAAGTTATTGTTCGTTATATATATATATTATATTATTTATGTAAGAGATACTTACAGAATAAGCCAATATAGCCACAACATAAAGATACAAAAAGCAAATATCAAACCACTTCGGATCGAGTGGAAATAAAAACCATAAATTTGTATTTATTAATTAATTACAATTTTTATTATAATCCAAATTCTAATATATACAAGTCAATAGAATCTTCAACAGTCCTAAAACAGATAAAATATTTAAGTCATTTATTCACAAAGTAAGAAGTTTCAATTTGTTAGTAAACATACAGTTAACATGGATAGAGCTCGGAAAATAAAACGTGTTAGGAGGTGAAATAGGATATATCTCATAAATAAGAGTTCAGAATGATATAATCTTTAATGGACAGGTAATCTGAAGACAATTCTCAGTGATTCAATATCAAAAATGCTTTCAGATAGCTTTAAAATTAAATAAAAGCAAAATAAAAGCAACTAATTCATGTTAAAATTGGTGTATGTCAAATTTGTTAGTAAAAATTTTAATATTTAAATTATCATTTGTTGTAGAAATTATATGTCAAAAGAATGCTTAAATTCTCTAGTATTTGTTTCAATTCATTTCAAAAGTCAATATAGTTCTCAAGATTTAACAATTTATGAAAATTTAAAATATTTTTTATTTTAATCATAAATGTCAAAAATATACAAAAATCCTGTCAGATCTTAAAAAACATTGTCAAAATGCTTGGAGATCTGGTAAGCAATGAAAAATAAAAGATAGAAAATCAATAGTTACGAAGGGGAAGAAAATTTTTGATTATTTTTCAGCAGTCACAATTTTTCAAAAGTATTTTAAAAAACCTTAAAAAAGTCCTGAATTATAACAAAGTATATTCAAATTACCTTGCCGATAAGAAGCCATCGTTTCTGATTGAATTTTAGCAAGGCCTGCAGATTGGCAGTGTATTTTCCGATAAGGGAGTTGTTGGCAGTCGTCATAAAGAGGTCCACAGCTGCCGGAGAGGTGAGTTTTTGCACTCATTTGAATTCTCGCTGAATAAAGAGACCGTTTGGTGTTTATTTTTGACTGAAGATCATTTAAAATTCATTTTGGGTACTTATAAATATTTCTCAACCATTGGAGAGATAATTCTGATAGTTTTGCGGCCCTAATCCATTAGAAGACGTCACTGAAAGATGCAATCTTTGTTATTGAAGATTTCCATAAAATTTTTAGAGAAGGGATTATCTGAAAGACGAAAGTGAACTGTAATAAAGTTAAACGCAAGTTTTGAAATTTCTTTAGAAATAATCTTACCTTTTTTTTTTTTAAACAGCCTATATCATTCTAAATCATCTTTGTGTTAAAAAAACAAAATAATTTGAAGTCAAGTTCACAAAAATTTTATTATCGCTTTTGTAATATTAACCAAATATAATTCACCGTTTCTTGTGCTTACTAAAATCATTAAACAAAACAGTTAAACTAAAAAAATTGAAGGATTATAAACCTTTGTTTTCGCTCTAAAAAGATAGTAAGTGAGGTTATAAATACTTTGACAGGCAAACGCGTATTAGATCTTAGATCAAGTATTTCTTGTTGCAACTTCACAAAACACTAATTTCATATCCTTACTTCAATATTGTATTACGTCATAAATCTAAATCCATTCATATTATTATTAAACGGTTAAGTATTGGCTTATTTATTGGAAGAATCTTAAATAATTGTTTTATATATTATACAAGATATCGTTGTGTAATATTTAATTGATCACTTGTGAATAATTGCACAGTACATTAAAAATAAAACTTCTTGTGTGGTGAATTTTGCTTTATATAATTTTATATAGCTTTATCAAGCAGTACAGGTCACAGAACTCGCTTGAGTTAAGAGTCTGCATGTTCTAAGATAAATAAGTAAAAAAAAATTTAAATTCAAAATACAGATTTAGAGAATACAAGGTGAGTAGAATAAATGTTTGTCAAATTTTTTTTTATTTTCAGGCGTTCAATAATTTTTATTAAAAGCATTTCTAAACTTAACAATATTACAAATTAATCAACTTAAAAAAAAATTATTTTTATCTTCATAAAGCTAGCCGGTAAATAAGAGCAACTTGTAGTTTTCTTGCATCGAATTCACATATCATAACAATATATATATATATATATATATATATATATATATATATATATATATATATATATATATATAT
Organism: Diabrotica undecimpunctata; assembly: GCF_040954645.1. Lineage (NCBI taxonomy): Eukaryota > Metazoa > Arthropoda > Insecta > Coleoptera > Chrysomelidae > Diabrotica > Diabrotica undecimpunctata. Next base: position 156,843,100 of record NC_092809.1, read on the forward strand.
ATATATATATATATATATATATATATATATATATATATATATATTCAGAAAGCATCATCAGTTCATCTAAAAAGAACAATATGAAAAAACCAAACATCCATAGAAAAGTTATTATAAGTGTGTGTTTTTAAGGAATTTGGCTAATTTCATTAATCGTGTGATCCACGTAATGAGTACTCCGCTGTAGAGAAACACAAAGCAAAGGCGGAGGTTCTTAACACAATCGGCTGAATTCCCTAACTTGTTCCAGCTAACAAGAATTATGTTGTTTCTTGAGAAAATTTTGGTGTTGGTATCTTGACAGTGGTTTTTAAATGTAAAAGCTTGATTCAGTCTTACTCTAAGATATTTTGGCTCTTTGCAGTGATCCAATAGCTCACCTTACCATCATCAACCGTTTCTTAGCTGCTTGTTTGAGATAAAGCACATTTTATTTTTTTGGTATTAGAAAGTTATTTCTTTAGTACCCTGTTAGCTCTTGTAGTACAGCCGACAATTTCTTTTCTATTTCTTCGAAATCCCTAATGCTGGTAAAAAGAGTGTTAGTAGACCTCTACTAACAATCTTTAATGATTGACTGTGTCAAAAGCAGCTATATATTAGGCAGTAATATATTCTCGTTTCTTTCATAGCAAGAGTTCCCAGCTCTAAATCTAAATTTTTGAGGTATCAGTTTTATATCTGTTGACAGAGACTCGATTGGTTCTCATTTGTTCAAAAAAATTGAAAAGGTAGCACAGTAAAGAAACTGGTCGAAAGTTTATAGCTTCGGTTGGTACTTTACCTAACTTTAACCGTGTCCACTACTTTGGATTTGAGCCATAGCTTAGGTATTTGAAAGCTTTTTTGCATGAAATTATCATAAGTAGTAGCAAATTGTTTCTTTTCTACAATTTTTGGTATCTTCCGTCTCAATAGAATATTCTTTATTAATCCCATCAGATCACATTGTGATATAGGACAAGTCATATAGTACATAAAGCATGATCAACAAATTATATAGGACAATTACATAAAACAAAATCAATAAAATATAAAAAAAAGATATGCGATATATAATATCATCCAAGACGACTGTTTTATCAGTTTTTATTAAAGAAATTGCAGCTAGAAGTTCTTCAAAAGTAAAAAAGTTGTTATGAAAATTACTTTCTTGCCTTAAATCATGTTGTACATGTAAAACACCCGCCTTCCTTACCTTCCCAACGGTTTTCCATTTAGAAAAAGATGGTGTGAAATCTGGTCAGTGTATTTGATATTTTTGATATGTCCTGTTATGAAAGTTCATTGTGAAGGTCACTGCTTTTTTAAAAGTTTCCACGCACAGTGGCTATTATTTTACATTTCTAGTTCTACCAGCAACCGAGGCTGGAAGGCGGTTCTGCCCACCTAGGACCGAGATGTTTCGAACACTTGGGACCGCCCCCCTCATAAAAGAAAAAAAAGTTCTTCCAGCAAGTTTCTTCATATGTTGGTTAATCAGAGAATCCGTTTCCTGATAGCGCTGAAGCAAGACTTTTGATTTATCGTGAAGACCGACTATCTTTTCTATCCGGCAACCAATTGATATGCTTCCTGGATATCATTTTAACGAGTTCAAAAAAATTTTCATAATTTCCTGGATTTGGTTTAAGTTTGACCACTTCTTCATCCAATTTTTTTTTGAGCAATCGGTCTACTTTGCCTTTTTAAAATCACATCTTCTCTTCGTGTCCATCTCTCACTGTTAAAAGAATGTAGTAACTTCTGATCGTGAATTAACTGAAAGTATTTTTGTTGTGTCAATTTCTCCAGGTCTTCCCCAGTCTAGTATGTCTTGATATAACCGCACGTAGTACTGTGAAAATTAAAATCTCCAATTACAATATTATACGTTTAGTAAACGTAGTAGATATTCTAGTGAGAATAAAAGAATATATCTGGTGAAAGAAAAAATACATGAAAAAATTTAAACAATTTCAAAATTCCCAGATGACGATTGAGACTAGGAAAGAGGGAATATTATTTTATGTTAAATATATAAGTATCAATTTTTATAAAATGTTTATTTTCGAAACTATTTACAAAAGTGGATAATTTAACATGACATCTTGCCTGGCCAATTCCAGCAACATAGGATCGTCGAAGAATTTATTGATTGATACATCTTGGCTGAGACCCTTTCTCCTCCTTGTTTTTATCATAAATTCTCTGGCTAAATGTGTAGCTGGTTGAGGTTCAAGTGGTCTAATTATTATGGTTTTATCCAGAGGATCTCCAGGTACAATCTACAAGAATATGATGAATTACAAACAGATTATCGCTAAAAAAAAAATAAGTAAAACGAATATTGTACTGGGAACACACCGCAAATTCAAAATTAAACACTTTTTAGTTGTGGCTTTAATGTATTATATGACAAGGTCTTGTATATAACATGATTTTGAACTTCAATAAATGAATATACATACATATAATGTCTTACAAAATCAATAACTGGCCGAAAGGTAGTGGACTTTATCAATCTTTTCCACTCCTGATACCAACAGTCTCCGCCTATTTTTATTATCAAAATGATATACCTACAGCCTTCTACTAACGCTGCAGTAAATGAAAAGAAAGTTAAGGGTGCGCAAGAGACACATGAAGATATAACATATGACAACATGGCTGCAATTGAAGAAGGCAATTAAGAATTAAATAAATTGAATAAAAGGGATTTAGTTACAATAATTATTGATAAAAAAAGTGTCTTTTGTGATGAAGGTATTAAGATATCTTTGTTGTATTCTATACTTACTAACTTTATAAATATTGGTGTCATTGCAATAAAAATTACTTCTGTTCACGATATTTTACTTTTAATTTGACATATATGTGGATATACACTGGCCAAACAAAGTAGTCAAAAAATATAACCTATTTTACTTTTGAGTCGATTTTTTTGCTCGCAAGTGTAGTTATTACTCATTCTTCTTCTTCTTCTGGTTCCTATCCGTTTCGGATGTTGGAAATCATATTGGCAATCATGACTTTGCTCGCTGCGGCTCGAAACAGCTCCGTTGAGGTTTTCTTAAACCATGTTCTTAAATTCCGCAGCCATGATATTCTCCTTCTACCGGGTCCTCGCTTACCTTTGACTTTACCTTGCAATATAGACTGCAGCAGGGAGTGACGGTGCTGATTTCTCATAACGTGTCCCAGATATTGCAATTTTATGCGTTTGATCGTAAACACAATCTCTGGTTCCTTCTTCATTTTTTCTAGAACTTCCTTGTCATTACTCATATTTGTTCCTAAATAGTGGTAGTTCTCTATTGTTCTATGTAACTATTTTTACATAATAAATGTATATTTTTATTATTCTTTTTAGTAATTACTATGAATTTTATATTCTGTATATTCAATAAGCTCAGTAGATTTATTTGAGGATTACACTTTTTATACATTTTTCCATGAAATTAAATGCATACCTGCCAATGATGGAATACTGAAAGACAAAATGCTTGCCCTTGAGTATGTGTCCTTAGATCAGTCTCAAACCCAAAACTATCGATAGCTGGAATAAAAGCTTTTATCGTGTACAAAGGTGAGCCAGGCACAGGTGCATCTTGCGTAACGTGACCCCTAAAAATAAATATAATATTTGTATTCAGATAAGTAATCATATATATACATATATACATTAATATATAGTGAAAAATATAATATATTACATGTAATATTCGTTATTTATTCAAGCAAGATTTGCAAGAAGGATAAGATAAAATGAGTTCTAGTAGGTAAGTAAAATTGAATTTATGTTTTCATACTGGTTGTGGCTGGCATTTAGAATACAGGAGTTTGGTACAAACATAAATATATCACGTTAGTTATTGTTATGTTGTGCACAGCTTTTTCACGCAAGTTACTGGAAAAGTAATTAGTAGTTGGACTGTTAGAAGGTTGAGAGCGGTTAACATAAGGGCTAGAAGATGTGCTACACACTCCGGTGAGGGCGCAGCAGTGTCCAGATTACTATGGACAAGAATGGATGCATTGTCTCTTTACTAATTACTTGAAAAGTCCATTTTTATCCATTCAATAGACGATTACTTGTATGGGAGGCAAAAAATAAGTGATACAACGTTTTTTTTGTGTTATATCAGTTTTTATATCAAACTTTGATGTTTAATTATAATGATGATTAATATCATATTAATTAGGACAGTTCTTGGCTATCAGTACAGAATTATAGATGGCGTTTTTGGAACAATGAAAGGATAGAATATCATGTAACAATAAAAATGAGTGGCCGCCTTGCTCATCAACTGAGACAGTTAAACCGGATCTAAAATTCACCCTAAACATTAGAAAACTTGAGAAATTGACAATTTCGGGTTGGCAAAATAAGTGATATAACTTTAGCAATTGAGGTGGATGGACGGGGTAACACAAGATGCCGAGAAAATCGGAGTCGGCAACTGGAAAATGCAAGCGAGGGACAGAATAGAATGGCGTAGAAAGCTTGAGAAGATCGAGGCCCTCTAAGGGATGTAGCACCAAGATGATGATGATGATGAACTTTCGCAATTTCACAAATCCTACATTAGGTTTGGTACCTGGTATGGTACTGGATTATGGTTGTTTCTTCTACGACCAAGCTTTAAAAAGTCAACTAGAAAAAATAGACCACGTAGTAAATAAGTGTCTAAGACTATGCCTAGGGGCTTTAAAAAGTACACCAATTGATTGTTTATTTGCAGAAGTAGCGGAAACTCCACTAAAATATCGCCGAAAGATTTTAGCTTCCAATTTTATAGCTAAATTAAGCTCCAAAAAAAGCGACTTAGTCCAAAAAATTAATATACTGTTGACATCGGATCTTACCCACAGTTATTGGAAGTCGAAAAAAAGTTTAACTATTACAGAGTCATATTATGTAATACATAACGTAATAGAAGAAATACACTCTTCAAATATAGATCCATTAGATAGTATAAATATTTACAACATCCATCCAATTAACTGTGTTTTTCTCCAAGATTATTCAAAATTTCACCCAAGAATTAGACAATACATATTTAAGCAAGATTTAGAAAAGTATCTTCCCAGATGTCGCTATATATTCACCGATGCATCAAAGAGTAACAATAAAGTAGGTTGCGCTATATTTGATTCACATAATAACATTAAAAAATCTTATAAATTAAATGAAAAACTAACAATATATACGGCAGAATTAATCGCCATATTAGAAGCTCTTCTATATATAAGTAATATGAAAGTTACAGAAGAATCATTTGCAATTTGTTCAGATAGTAAAAGTGCTGTTATCAAAATAAAAAATATCCACCAGGTCAATAGTAATTATATTTTTACCAAAATAATTACTAAACTTCATGAACTACAATCTCAAAAGATTAATGTATCACTTGTTTGGATTAAAGGGCATTGTGGAATAAAAGAAAATGAAGAAGTAGATGAAGAAGCTAAAATAGGAAGTAGAACAGGAGAATATTTAAAGTATAAATGTCCTCACAATGAAATTGCTTGCCACGTAAAGCTCATATTACTAACAGAATGGAGAGAAATGTATAGAAGCAGTCCAAAAGGAAAATTTTATAAAAACATAGTTACCGAGCCTCCTAGCCAATCTTGGTTCTCAAGACTGTCGGGAAGTAAGCGGTTTTTCTCTGTATTGTGCAGATTAAGGTTCAACCATGTTTTAACTCCGCAGTATAAATATAAAATAAAATTGAGTGATTCTCCTAATTGTACATGCGGAGAAGAAGGTACAACAGAGCACATGATATTAGGCTGTTCTAAAATAAGTAATGAAGTAAAAGTATTAAGTGAAGAAATAACCAAAATACCCAAAATCGCCAAACCATATAACCTAACCCAATTATTAAGTTCAGAAGATTGTACTATTTATCAAATTTTGTATAAACATATTTTATGTATTAGATTAAGTTTATAGCCTATGTTTTTTTTCCCTTCGTGCAAAGCCCTAAGTCCATCCGAGGTCCACCTGTCTCGTCTAAATGCTCTGATCGACCCCTGAGCGTCAAATTGTATCCTAGTCTAATATCCCAAATTATATAAGATAAAAAGATAAGAAAAAAAAAACAAATAAATAAATATATGTGTATATATATATATATATATATATATATATATATATATATATATATATATGTATATATAAAAAAAAGGAACACAACAAAAGGAAATAATTCAAAACAAGCTGAATATGTTATAAGAGAAATAAAAATCTAAGGTATAATTGTAAAATTAGATATATAGGAAATATTTCTTTGTAAAATTAGAGCGGGACTATGATTGTATAGCAAACGAGAAGAAAGCAAGGGTCACTCCTTTAGAGCTTCCGAATAAAAAATAAAAATAATCCCATAAAGGTAAGATGGCGAATGGACAGAGACTCCGAAGCCAATAATGCACAAACACACACACACACACAACTTTCGCAATTTAGACAGGTATACTCCAAAACTATCAATAATTTAATAAGAAGCTTTCCAAATAGTAATGGCACTACTAAGAGCCAGAAAAATTCCTTCCCGTCATTTAAATTGGAAAGTTCGCTATATTTAATTTTTCATTTTTCGTGAAATTTATATATTTTTATAAATAAATGCTCCTATTAAATTATTTGGCGGTCTTATGATGTAAGAAAGTGTTAGTTCAGTAATGTTAAACTCGACAGCCTACAAACAAGATGAAATTAATATCTCATATAGTCTATAAACTATAATTCTAACAGTTAAAAAAAATGATGACTGCATCGGTCGAAGAATTGCCAATTCTCCACCTTATGCCTTCGAATTGTAGCAGAACAGAGTTTATGGCATTAGAAATTTGAAGCCACCAACGAAAAATTTTCTTAAGAGTTCATTATTAGAGATTCGGGTAAGGATCAAATTATTGGGTGCGGTCAGACGACCTCAGCGGCTGGACAGCTAACTAAGCGGTAGCGTTCAGACGCGTCCATCGCAAGCCGATGTTAAACTTACTAAGCGTACTTGATTTCCGCTGGATGAACTCCGCGGTTACTTGGGCATGCGTGGTACTTACAATGGAATAATGAAAGTACAGTTTGATACTGAACGATAATATTTATTGATAGAAGTATTTATGTAACTACTGAGGTTAGATTCGTCGAAACGTCAAACATGAAATTAAATGTCGAGACAAATGCGTTCAGCAGTTTTTGTTTGCTGGATCAAGCCGCTTTGTGCTTAAAGTAAGCCGCTGAGGTCGTCTGAACTCACCCATTGTTTTCTACATTTAAAAATGATCAAATTATGATTTACATCTACAAAATATTCGCAAATATAGTGGCATCAAAACAAGTTTATAAACGATTGTTAAAGTAAAAACATGGTGTGGCCTCAGACGGATTTGCACGGCAGAAGTCTCAAGGCGAAACTGAACCAGTACGAAAATTCCCAGAGAGTTCGAAAACACCTTTCGTGTATCTATGTAAACCGAATTTAGTGGAATGACCAAGTTATTGGAATATTATTCCATTATTATAAGATTTTGGGCCAGCTGGATGTAAACATGTATGACATAGGCCTGGTTTACAGAAAAAAAAAAGTTATTTTTGATCAAGACAAGGCATCCTCTCACACAGCTCAAAAAACTATACCGAAAATCAGTGAATTAAAGTACCAATTGATATAGCATCCACCGCATTCGCCACATTTAGCTCCCTATGACTACTGGCTGTTCTCACATCTCAAAAATTCATGAACAGAGGTTATAGCGGTTATAGAGTCTTTTGGATGCTCACTTGAGGAGTGGTATCTATAAGTTAAATGATTATATACATACTTTTGAAAACGAAAAACAGTAGTCTAATGCGAAAGAAAGATCAATTTCCAAAACAATTGCCTTACCTTCTTTTTGCTAAAACGGTGTACACAGCTGATACACAATCGGCAGGAGCTTGTACTTCAACGAATAAATAGGGTTCCATTAACCTCGGGGTGGCCATCAAAAACGCTGAATATACGACTCTTCTGGCGGTGGGTATAATTTGGCCTCCTCCTCTATGTAATGGTTCGTTGGCTATGACCGCGTCAAGAATTTTGAATTTGGTATTTCTGATCGGTTCTTCACAAAGGGGTCCTTCTCTAGTACCCCACTGAAATCCTTGTACGATGGAATCTTTGACAGAACTAAGGAGACCTTTGTCTACTTCAGATGGAAGTGTATCATCAACGAGAATGTTGGGACCTAAAAATATTACAGTTGAGTCTTTCTCATATGTTGACAGTTGTAAACCACCGGCATTTCATCGCGGTTTCAAGGTATAACGTCAATAATATGCTGATTATAAATATCACCTGTTGGTAAATACATGGCATTCTATACTGTATTTAATTTTAAAAAATCCATATTAATGGTGTTTAAAAATATAAAGTTTATTGTTAAATATTATGTTTTATGGGATTAAGCCACAATTATTGGTTGTGATTGTGATGATAATCACATTTTTAAATAACTAATGTTTGACGTTTCGATTTCCACTCCCGAAATCGTTCTCAAAAAAGGTTTTAATTTAACAAGGTATGGACCTTTTAATAAGGCACTCTAAGGCGGACGGTCAGCTTGCGGCGAATGCGGGCGCGCGAATGCGGGCGCGCGTAAGCCGCTCGCGTAAATCAATTTTCAATATCTCGGCAAAAAATTAGCATACAAACATTTACCAAAGCTTAAAATATTCCGTTTCTATTTGCTTCGTTGCCATTCCTTTGGTGATAAAGAAGTCCAAGAGGTCAGGAATCTTACTGTTGTCTGTCAATTCATTACCTCTCCAGGTGCTATCAATCTGGTGCCTCAAACCGTTCTGGATCGAAATAAAAATACGAAAATAAATTACGATTCTATTGAATATGTTTGCCTGTTCGTCCGTACGTCTGTCTGTTCAGTCTTAGATTGAAAAAAAACTGTAATATGTCTTCCGATTCCGATTCAGGACAGTTATTACGCAAAAATTGTTAAAACTGAAATATTCACTTCCTGTTTTAAAAAAATTAATAAAAACGATAAAAACTCACAAACACCGATAGATACACTTATTTTGACAACGGATTCTTCCTAATATTGTGTTCATATGGGAGTAAACCACAATTGATTGATAAGTACCTTGTGAATGTAATAATTTTTATGTGGGAGAAACCGCAAGATCACTAAGTGTCTGGATTAACGAGCTTAGACGATAAACTCATCAAAACAATGTAGCAGGTTATGGTTACCAATACTAAAAGAAAAAGTCAGCAACAAGAACTTACCAACTAATGGATAAATAGAAGGTTAGAGAAAATAAAATAAAAAGCATAAAATAAAATCGGATCGAATCGACTGGAATCGAATCAAAACAAATCGAATCGAATGCCATCGAATAAAACCGCATCGAATAGAATCAATTGGAATGGCATCTAATCGAATCGATTTCAAACGAATCGAATCGGTTGAAATCGAATCGAATTAAATCGATTGTAATCGAATCTAGTCGCATCGAATTGAATCGAGTGAGATCGAAACGAATCGAGTCGATTATAATTGAATCGATTGGAACCGAATTGAATTGAATTTAACTAAATTAAAAACCATCGCTCCTTGCATAGACGATAAGAAAGCTATACTTCCCCTCCTCGGTCACTCTCGGAGTGCCACATCCCGTTTTTTATATTTGAATTAAACAAAAAATATATTTTTTTTTTCTTTCCATGTACTAAAAAGAGCGCGCTAAAGGGTTTTCTAGAGGTTGTTTCAGTTAAAGCCTCAAAAAAAAGTGTCAGATGGCGGACACTATTTCTCAAGATTGGCACATCTGAAACAATAAAATTCCATCGGATTTACTTAAAGAAAGGGCCCTTACAAGACAATTAACCACTTTTTAGAAAAAGTCGACAAATTAATTTTGAGATGCAAAAATTGGAAAAAAAATCGATTTTTTTTCAATTTTTTCTTCAAATGTGCGCCATTTTGTTTTTTGATTTTAATTAATTTAATTAAAAGTGGTTGATTGTCTTGTAAGGGCGCATTCTTTAAGTAATCCCGTTGGAATTTTTTGTTTAAGTCGGTGTCCGTCATCGGACACCTTTTTTTGGGATGTTAACTTAGGCGCCCTCTACAAAACGGTCTATTCATGGGAACTAAAAACAAAAAAAAATTGTTTAATTCAAAGATAAGATGATATTTAAAAAAAAAATTCATGTTCGTATCTAATAAAGGAGATGAGAAATTTTTTGAGGCAAAGGTGTCTAACCCCAAAAATGTCTTTTACTGGATTAGGCTTAATAAGTGCTTATAATTTCTGTAAAAATTGTGTGCAGAATCAGCATAAACTAAATTTTTGTGTGTATGGTGTATAAACTATCTATCTATAAACAGGTTTTCGCACTAACAAAATGTCCATAGGAAGCTTGCGGAAAACTGCCTACGCAACAGAAATATGGCGAATGTAAACATTAGCAGTGACGCATCGGAACCTTTTGGATCCGATTTCAGCGATTATAATTCAGATTCTTCAAACATCGAGTCTTCAAGTAAGACAGTTACAATAATATTAATATTTAAATATAAAACAAGCAAGATATTCCTTAATATACCCATTTATAAACAAACGTGGCTTAGGCTGTTTTGGAATTTTGGAAGGAAAACATAAAAATGCTAAAGAACTCATAGTTGGACTATGTTCGTGCAAAATAAAGTGGCATGAAAATTTCTAATGAACGAAAGCAAAGGATCTTTAAAAATTACTATTCGCTTAACTAGTCAATGAAAAATGCTTTAATTCAAGGGCAAAAAAAAAAACAAAAGAGAACTTATACCAAAAATCAAAAATCACGTGATGAAAATGGTTGTGACCAAGTGGTACGTAAGAACTTTTTTAAAGACACAGTTTCCATTACAAATTGAAAAATTTCATTAGCACGAAAACAAGAACATGAGACACCTCTTCAAGATGCAAGGAGCAAACATCCACCCCATAATAAATCAAATATTGACGACGAGCCGTATTCATGTGGCTTCATTGAAATGTTTCCAGCATAATAATCCCATTATTCCCGACGAGATAACATAACAAGAAAATATTTTTTACCAACTTTGAACATGTCGATCATGTATCGAGAGTGTTTAAATTCAAATATGGTTGTGTAAACTAATCAATACATTTGTCCTATAGTACTAGTAGTATAGTCCACTACAGTGAAAACCAATGCACTCATATTGAATTCGCTTTGTTCGTTGTTTCCTAAAGTAGTGTAAATCATGGTAATTAGCTCTTCAATTAGCGGTAAGTTTACCTAGTTTTACCTGAAGCTATAAATTGTTTTTGATTGTTTATTGCAACCATTTAAATTTTTGCACCTATGAGTAAAAGTTCATTCATCTCGCCAGGGCTATCGAAGGAAATATAGTTGGTGTTAATTTAGTTATTATTAATTCTCGTAATAATTCATTGTTTGTTTAATTGGCCACAGAGAGTATGAACAAAATACACAGAAGACTGTGTATTTTTTAGAATACTATATTCAGAATAAACAGAATGCAAAAGTTGAATTGGAATTACACAAAAGAAAAGCAGAAGCAGTTAAAAAAACAAAAAGCAAAAGAATCACAGCAAAAAATATCAGAATGAGTCTTTAATCTTCAGAAAACGCTTCCTTTTCCTGAGTTAAGTACAGGTGTAGTTTATTGTAAGAGACAACTTTGGAAGTATAATTTGGGCATGCATGATGAAGTCACAGAAATAGGACACATGTACGTCTGGCCTGAAAATAAGGCACCCAGAGGAGCTCAAGAGATAGCTTCATGTTTAATAAATCATCTTGGGACGCACTTACCTGACCTAACCGAATATCTGATTTTGTATACGGATACTTGCGGGGGCCAGAATCGGAATATAAAGGTGGCTTTCATGTCAAACAATTACCTTCAAAAGTGTAAATCGTCACTCGAAAGTTATAGAACAAAGATTTTTTGTATCTGAACATAGTTTTAATACATGCGATCAAGATTTTGGATTTATTGAAAAAGAGAGAAAACAGCACGAAAAGAAACTTTGTCTTCTACCAGTTTTGTTATTTGTACATACTCCAGCTTCATGTTACGAAGATAAAATAATCCTTTACATACCTGTGTTATCAGGACCAAACGCCCAAATACTTCTAGCAGCAAGCAAATCCCAATCGTACTTTGTTTGAAAGAATTCACCAAGTTTCTTTTTATTCCAACCTATCTGCACGTTTTCGTTTTCTATATCCTCTGCAAGACCCTTCTCCAAAGGTTCAGCTATCATCGTTAACTTGTTCTTTTTGTTCGGAGTTTCAGCAAAACATTTTAAACTTGAGGTTTCTACTACAGTCTCGCAAAACGCTACTACAGGATCAGCAACTAAAATGCAACAAAACTACAATTTTAAAAACGCAATGAACTAATATAAAGTTGCAATGTATTCTGATTTTAGTCTTTTTTTTTTGTTTAATTTGATTTAAAAATTGAATGATTTAATATTAATTCACTCCTTGATATTTTATTTTATTATGTGAAAATAGAAGAGAGACTAGAAAATTTTACAAGGAAACCAAGCAATACACCCAAGGATACATGACAAGATCAACAGTTTGCAAGGACAAAAATGGGCCAATTATCAGTGA